>NC_091470.1:16241898-16441898 GCF_036971445.1 Narcine bancroftii | reverse complement strand
TTGGATCCAGGCACTTCACAGGATTACAAGTACAGGCATTACCCGAGGAATAATTGAGGCTTCAGAGATTGAAGATTCAGGAGAGACAGTGTGAAATATAAATGTCTTCACTGAAGAAGTAATGGGCGTCTGGTGTCTACTCCTCAGCCAGATCATGGCAGGTGGAGTTGAGATTAAGCAATAATGAATCAGGCTCTTCAGCCCATGATGTTGTGCTGGCCTATGTAAACCTACTCCACATCACTCTAACCCTTCACTTCGTCATAGGCAATAATCCTCAATGTTTCTTGTATCCATATGCCTAAAACAATTTTAAATGTCCCACTAGTACCAAACTCCAAGCACCACCCACTACTCTCTGTGTGGAAAGGTTACTTCTGATGTCTTCCCCAAACTTTCCTCCTCTCACCTTAAACATGTCCACTGGTATTAGTCATTGGAAAAGAAGGTTGCCTGTCCACACTATCTAAGCCCCTCATAATGTAATATACCCCTCTTGTCGCTCCAAAGGGAAAAGCCCAAGGTTGCAGCACCTTCTCTTTATCAGAGAAGTTTTCCAGTCCAGGCACCATCCTGATAAACCTTCTCTGCCCCCTCTCTAAAGCTTCTACATCCTTCCTTGAAAGAGGCGACCAGAACTGAACACAATATTCCAAAGAAACTTCCTAATTATTCAAATTTTGAAAAAACTGCTATGATAATGGTATTGGAAGAGTATGCACAGAAATATATGCATTTTAATACAGTTAATTCTTCTGATTAAAATTATTGGAAGAGTTATCCATTTATTTAAGTCTTCCTCAACTTTTTAAACAAGGGGAGGTAATTTATTTTATACAAATTTTTTAGGTCATTATCTGTTTTGATTCACAAATACAATCCTATTTTTCAGCCACCTAAATTGCATATTATGTTGACAATTTGTATAATCCCTGTAAATTAATGGTATAATCTCATTCCTATCCCAATTTATTTTGTACCCAGAAACCCTCCCAGTTGTGAGTCCAACCTTTGCAAAGAAATCTCAAGTCCTGTCAGATATATTAATACATTGTTGGAGAACAAATTGGGTCTAGTGATCATAACTCTGTTAGTTTTAGGGTAGTTTTAGGGAAGAGCAAGGAGGGGCCTAAAGTTGAGGTTCTGGATTGGAGAAGAGCAAATTTCGAAGGAATAAGAAGGGATTTGGGGAGTATTGAGAGGGACACGATATTTTCAGGTAAGGATGTAAATGAAAAATGGAGGATATTCAAAAAATAAATTTTGAGGGTACGGAGTAGATATGTCCCAGTGAGGATCAAAGGAAAGGCTGGAAGTCATAGGAAGGCTTGGTTTTCAAGGAATATTGGAAATTTGGTTAGGAGAAAAAGGGAGGTGTACAAGAGGTATAAAGAGCAGGGAGCTGACAATTTGTAGGAGGACTACAAGGAGTGTAGAAGGAATCTTAAGAAAGAAATTAGAAAGACCAAAAAAAGGCATGAAGAGGCTTTGGCAGACAGAGTAAAAATAAATCCAAAGGGTTTCTATAGGTAAATTAAAAGTAAAAGATTAGTGAGGGAAAAAATTGGACCCCTTGTAGATAGCGAGGGTAGGCTGAGTGAGAAGTCAAGAAATGGGGGAAATTTTGAATGATTTTTTTGCCTCGGTATTCACTGGGGAAAAAAATATTGAACCAGTTGAAGTAAAGAAAAATAGTTGGGGGGGGGGGGTCATGAAGCATATGAGGATAACTGAGGAGGTAGTGATGGCTGTGTTGAAAAAGATAAAGGTGGATAAATCTCCGGGGCCGGACAAAATATTCCCAAGGAAACTCAGGGAGGATTGTGGACAGAAAATGGGGCCATTAACAGAGATATTTAGGATGTCACTGGCCACAGGGTAGTGCCAAAGGATTGGAGGGTGGCGCATGTGGTTCTGCTGTTTAAGAAAGGGTCCAAATGTAAACCTGGGTAATTATAGGCCTGTAAGTCTGACGTCTGTGGTGGACAAGTTGATGGAAAGTGTTCTAAGGGATGGTATTTACAAATATTTGCAGGTACAGGGATTGATAGGGAGTAATCAGCATGGTTTTGTCAGGGGTAGATCATGCTTGACAAACCTGATTGAGTTTTTCGAGGGGGTTACAAAAAAGGTTGATGAAGGGAAAGCTGTGGATGTTGTCTATTTGGACTTTAGTAAAGCTTTTGACAAAGTTCCCCACAGGAGGTTAGGAAAAAAGGTGGAGGCATTATGTATAAATAAAGAGGTAGTGAAATGGATTCAGCAGTGGTTGGATGGGAGGTGTCAGAGAGTAGTGGTAGAAAATTGTTTGTCCAATTGGACAATTGGAGTTCCTCAGGGTTCGGTCCTGGGTCCACTATTATTTGTTATATATATTAACGATCTGGATGTAGGGATGGAGAATTGGATAAGCAAGTTTACGGATGACACAAAGATTGGTGATGTTCTGGACAGTGAGGTAGATTACCGTAGATTAAAAGGTGATTTAGAAAGGCTGGAGGTGTGGGCTGAGAAATGGCTGATGGAATTTAATACAGATAAGTGTGAGGTGTTACATTTTGGAAAGGCAAATCTAAATAGGTCATATGCATTAAATGGTAGGCTATTGAGATGTGCAGAGCAACAAAGGGATTTAGGAGTGATGGTAAATAGTTCCCTCAAGGCTGATACTCAGGTAGATGGTGTGGTGAAGAAGGCATTTGGAATGTTGGCCTTCATAAATCGGAGTATTGAATTCAAGAGTAGGGAGGTTATGATGAAATTATACAAGGCATTGGTGAGGCCAAATATGGAGTACTGTGTACAGTTTTGGTCACAAAATTATAGGAAAGATATAAACAAAATAGAGAGAGTGTAGAGAAGGTTCACGAGAATGTTGACAGGATTTCAGGGTCTGAGTTACAGGGAAAGGTTGTGCAGACTGGGGCTTTTTTCTCTGGAGCGTAGAAGATTGAGGGGGGACTTGATAGAGGTGTTTAAGATTTTAAAAGGGACAGACAGAGTAAATGTGAATAGGCTTTTTCAATTAAGAGTGGGGGAGATTCAAACTAGAGGGCATGGTTTAAGATTGAAGGGGAAAACTTATAAGGGGAACATGAGGAGAAATTTCTTTACGCAGAGTGTGGTGGGGATGTGGAATGAGCTTCCGGCAGACGTGATCGAGGCGGGATCATTGGTTATATTTAAGGAAAGACTGGATCGTTACATGGAGAGGAGAGGACTGGAGGGGTATGGACCGGGTGCTGGTCAGTGGGACTAGGAGGGTGGGGATTTGTTACGGCATGAACTAGTAGGGCCGATCTGGCCTGTTCTGTGCTGTAAGTGGTTATATCGTTATATTTACATGGAGAGGAGAGGACTGGAGGGGTATGGACTGGGTGCTGGTCAGAGGGACTAGGAGGGTGGGGATTTGTTACGGCATGGACTAGTAGGGCCAAACTGGCCTGTTCTGTTCTGTAAGTGGTTATATGGTTATATTTACATGGATAGGAGAGGACTGGAGGGGTATGGACCGGGTGCTGGTCAGTGGGACTAGGAGGGTGGGGATTTGTTAAGGCATGGACTAGTAGGGCCAAACTGGCCTGTTCTGTGCTGTAATTGGTTATATGGTTATAAGATTATATATCATCTGTGAATAGACTAATCTTCATCTAGGTCAACCCTGAACCTCTTAATGTCTGGATCCTATCGAATAATTTCCACCAAAGGTTCTATAGCTGGAGATAGTGGACATCCTTGTCTGCTGGGTCTGGACAGTGGGAATGTTGGAGATACTTGACCATTCGTCACAACTCTAGCCTTAGGTTCATTATATAGGGCTCGAATCTAGTTTATAAAATTTTGGCCTAATCCAAATTTCTTCAGTACTTTAAATAGAAAATCCCACTCCAATCTATCAAAGGCCTTTACCACATCCAAAGCAACTGCCACATTTCTTTCACCTTTTTTTGGGCCAAATGAATTACACTAAGCAATTTTGGTACATAGTCCAACAATTGCTTTTTCTTAACAAACTTTATTTGGTCCTTATTTATCAATTTTGGCAAACATGTTGCCAATCTATTTGCCAAAGCTTTGGCTAGTATTTTATAGTCTGCATTCAACAAGGAAATTGGTCTATATGATGACGATTTCAATGGATCACTAACTTTCTTAAGAATTACCATTATTATTGTTGTTGAGAAAGAATTCAGTAAAGCATATGATCCAACCACTTGATTCAATAACTCCATAAAGAGAGGCATTAACAAATCCTTAAATTCTTTATAAAATTCCAGTGGAAAACCATCCTTGCTGGGAGATCTATTAAGATGCAATTAATTCAATACCTCCTCTTTCTTCAATTAATTTAATTTCATCTGTTCAACCAAATCAAAATTTGGAAAAGCCGATTGTGACAAATAATCATTAATTTCCCGTGGCTTATAAGAAATTCTATTGCCTTCTGTTTCAATTGTGTTAATTGTTTAAGAGACCTGTACTGTTTCCAGTTGCCAAGATAGGAGCTCTTTCCCTCAGTTTATAGTATCTTCGTTCGCTCTCATTATTGCTTTCTCTATCTTATAAGTTTGTAACGTATTATACTCTTCATTTCTGTTCTGAGCTCCTCAACTGCAGGGCCTTCTCAAAATAGTAGGAAAATAAATTATAGAACCATAGAATATTATAGCACAGAAACAGGCCCTTCCAGTCTATGTGTTACGAGTCCAGAGGACCCCAAAACCCAGCAGCAATAGATATTCACCAAGACAAATGGTTACTTGAACAAAAGTTGCTTTTAATTATCTTTAAACATGAAAACAGGATCAAACTTTAACTTATCTATTATTAATTTAAATAACCAAATTTAACCCCCTTCTAATTCTAAGCCCTGTGTGTGTAAGTTCAGAAAAATTTCTTTGGTTCACAGTCCAATCTCACTTCTCATTCCTCCAAGTTCACTGGTTGCAGGGAATTCTTATACTGTGCACAGAATCTAACATATATAAAGTTCACCAGGCTTTGGCACTTGAAAGGTAAATGGTTACCTTGTTGGTTTTTAGAGAGAGATATGTGTTGTTCCAGGACATTCATCACTGAGGTACTTCCAAATGTCACCTCAGTGTCTCACTGACGAAACTTGCCCCATCAGGGTTCTCCAGATGATAACCTCTTTCTTTCAGGTCACCACAGATTTCCTTTCTGTTTTTCTTATTCCAAGTGAAACATTAGACAGCCGGTCTTCTCCTCTTGCATGAACCACAAGGGCTGACTAGGCCATCTTCAACACTGGGGCTTCTTGCAGCCTTTCCTATTTCAATAGGCTGATACTAGTCTCTCTGTTGCACACACAAACACACTCACAATCACACACACACACACACACACACACACACACACACACACACACACACACACACACACACACACACACACACACACACACACACACACACACACACACACACACACACACACACACACACCAAGACTAAGACAGCCTGTTTGACTCTCTCTGCTTGGAAAATCACATGACCCTCTTACAACAGCAAGTCCTCTGTAGACAATAGGGCACCAGCCTGCTCTTTCATTTGTTGCTTTTGGATAAACAAGAACCCACCAGAGACCTCTCTGTGCACTCTTCAAAGCCCTTGCAAAAAGGTGTGAGAAGCCACTATATCTCCAGTACTTCAAATAAGATCTGTTTTAAAGTGTTTGCATGTGACCTACTCTAACAAACCTTTCCCAATTTATCTCCCAAAAACATATCTTTATACTCTGTATTATTCTGCCTAGTCCCACTGATCTGCACCTAGTCCATATCCCTCTACATCCCTCCCGTCGATGGAGCTGTCGAAATGTTTCTTCAATGTTAAAATTGAGCCCACATTCACCACTAAATCATGCCCCTCTTTCCTCCATGCAGCATATTTTTAAATTTATCCCAGGAGAACTCATTAAAATATGAAGTCCTTTCTGGTTTTCAAAATGTACAACACCGAGCCATTACATAAAAACAGTCCCAGCTCTATTTAAGACATGGTTCTCAATCCCAAAAATGTTCAACATCAAAATGACCTTATTACAAGTTTGCAGCTGCCTCTGGCATGTGTCTGCTCCCATGGCAACATGCCAACCAGAGCAAGGTGCAAGGAGTTTCCTGTTGGTTCAGCCTGATCTGACCCCAACCGCACATCGAGAGAGCAGTCAGAAGTATGACGCTGGCATACAATCAGGAAAGTTGGGGAACTCAGCGGGTCAAACAGTGTACATCAGCCAAGTCAAGTCAACTTTATTTGTTGTTCTGATATCTATATCAGTTAGGAAAACAGTGAACACATTAAAATATTAAGGTATTAAGATGTATACAACTGAAAGTCCATGGTACATGATCCACATCTGTACTGGGAGTTCAGGAGTCTGATGGCTTGGGGGGAAAAAGCTGTTTCCCACTCTGGACATAAGGGCCCGAGTACTTCAGATCCACCTGCCAGATGACAGAAGTGAGAACAGTTTATATGAGAAGTATGTGGACTCTTTCACAATGTTTATTGTCTTTCGCCTGTATCGAATGTTCTAGATGTCCTTCACGGTAGGAAGAGAGCCCCCCCAATGATCTTTTTGTTGACTTCGCTACCCTCTGCAGGCTCTTGCATTCCGAGGTGGTGCAGCTTCCAAACCAAACAGTGAGGCAGTTACACAGGATGCTCTCGATACATCCTCTGTAGAAGGTAGTGAGGACGGAGGGTGGGAGATGGACTTTATTCAGCCTTTGCAGGAAGTAGAGGCGCTGCTGGGCTTTCTTGGCAAAGGAGCTGGTGTTCAGGGACCAGGTGCACACTGAGGAACTTGATACTGACTTGACAACCTCAACAGTAGACCCATCAATGGTCAGGGGAGCATGGTTACCCCCGGGCCCTCCTGAAGTCGACAACCATCTCTTTTGCTTTCTTAACGTTCAGGTACAGGATTTTTGCCCTGCACCAGTTCGTTAGAGTCTGTTCTTCAGTTCTGTATCAGCCTCCTCTTTCTTACTTATGTATGTGGCAATAAACTTTCACCTCAGTGCAGTACACTAAAGTGCTAGAGAAACTCAGCAGGTCACGCAGCCAACAGGAAAGTAAAAAACAGTAGACATTTTGGGCCTGAGCCTTTCTTCTGGAAAATGGTTGAATAGAAAGAACACAAGATCAGAAGAAATAGGACCAGGAGTCAACCATTTGGCCCATCGAGCCTGATGATAGGCTCACCTTCCTGCTTTTTGCCCCATATCCCTTAATTCTCCTATTCTGTAAAAATCTATCCAACCTTGTCTTAAATATATTTACTGAAGTCGCCTCCACTGCTTCAGTGGGCAACGAATTCCATAGTTCGGCACCCTCTGGAAAAACTAGTTCCTCCTCATCCACTACCCTGAATCTTGTTTTTGTTCTACTCTCCTCAACCAATGGAAACATTTCACCTAACTCTATCTTTTCTATGCCTTTCATAACTTTAAGTTTCTATAAGATCCTGTCTCATTCTTCTAAATTCCAGTGAGGACAACCCCAAATGACTCAATCTCTCCTCACCCCCTAATCTCTGGAATCAACCTGCTGAACCTCCTCTGCACCGCCTTCAAAGCCAGTACACCTTTCCTCAAGTGAGGAGACCAGAACTGCACACAGTTCTCCAGATGCAGCCTCACCAGGACCCTGTACAGTTGCAGCATAACCTCCCTGCTCCAAAATTTAATCCCTTTAGCAACGAAGGCCAACAGTCCATTTGCCCTCTCAATAGTCAATTGCACCTTTTGCGATTCATACACAAGCACTCCCAAGTCATCCTGCACAGCAGCAGGCTGCAGTCGCTTGCCATTTCAATAATAATCTGATCTTCCATTTTTCTTTCCCAAGTGGATAACCTCACACTTTGGAAAGGTGGGAGGGGAAGGGAAGGGGGCAGAAGAGCACAGGTTAACAGGTTGATACAGGTGGGAGGGAAGAGGAGAAAGAAGCTGAGAGATGATGGGGGAAGGGGGGGGTGCGGGCAGAAGGCTGAGAAAGATAGCTCTCTGAGAGGAGAAGGAAAGGAAGGGGGTGCGGAGCGGGAGGAGGAGAGCAGAAGGAATAGGAAAAGAGAGAGTTCAGGGAAGGGGCTTCATGGAAATTGGAGAAGTTAATAATTCACATATTATAACCAATTTTTTTTTAAATTGCACAGTTTGTTTACATTTCTTTCTCTGTTTACACTCCTTTCTTGAGTAGAGATTTTTTGGACTATTGTTCAGTAAAATTTCTGCCTGACCTGCAGGAAAAAGAACCTCAGGGCTGTATGTGATGTGTATATACTCTGACAACAAATCGGAACTTTGAACATTATGCTGTCTGGCTGGAGAGTGCCAAGACGGAATGTAAGGCTTTGTACCTCCAATTTGTGGGTGGCCTGAATCCGGCTGTACATGAGACAGACATGACCATTCAGCAGGGTGTGGGTGGGGGGGGTTGAAGAAGTTGCCCATTGGTAGGTCTGGAAACTCTCATCTCTTCTCTGTCACCCACTGAACAAAGCCTCTCAATTTGACATATCAAATTACTTAATTAAATCACCCCCTTAATCTTGTAATCCCAGGTGAATGTGGTCGAGCTGAAATCCAATGCACTTGCCACGTTCAGAAGTGCAAGCAAGACACAAAATAAATCAACCGAGTTCAATTCATTTAAAACCCGAACATGATAAAATTGCTTGCCTGAAAACTTGCTTCATTGTATTAGCTGTGAACGTGACTTTCCGAAGAATCCTGGTCCAAATCAAGCTGTTTCTATTTTGAAGTGTAAATTTAAAACTTGACATAATTTATCCTCTATTCACTGTGGACACTGTCTTCTCGCCCGGCTGCAAAGGTGAATGTGAACATTGGACAGAGTTGCAGGGAGTTGTTACATTTTAATCCCAAGGTAAATATTTGGTCAGAATAAATGAGTTTCCCAGTGGCTTGTATTACATTAATAGTCTTTGTCTGGTGGCTGTGTTATATTTTGCTTAGTTGTCTTTGGCTGTGTACAGAATTCCCTGACAATCATTATCAACCCCCTGAACCTTCTGAGGAAGGAGACAAAGGAGATTATCATGGACTCCAGGAGGACCAGGAACGATCACCCTCCACTATACATCAACAACTCTGTAGTGGAGAGAGTGGAGAGCACCAAGTTCCTTGGTGTTCACTTAACTAGTGACTTATCGTGGACATTCAACATCTCCTCACTTGTCAGGAAGGTTCAACAGCGACAGAACTTCCTGAGAAGACGGAAGTGGACAAGGCCACCGGTCACCATTATGTCAACCTTCTACAGGAGCTCTATCGAGAGCGTCCTGGCCGGCTGCATCACACTGTGGTCCGGTTGCTGCAGAGAAATGGATCGGAGGTTAATCCACAGGACCATAGAGTGGCAGAGAGGAGTGGTGGAATCTCCCTCCCCTCCTATCGACGTGATCTACCAGAATCATTGTCTGAAGAGCGCGTATAAAATCACTGAGGACCCCAGCACACAGCATCTTTCAGCTACTCCCATCGGGGAAGAGATGCAGGAGGATCAGACCAGCACCTACAATATTTATTTATTTGTGTATGTGAATATTTGTCCTGCATATGTACTGTTTGTCTATATGTTTGTTATGCTTGGTTGTGTGTCTGCATGTTTTGCACCGAGGACCGAAGAACACTGTTCTGTACAATTAGATGAAAATGAACCTGATGCTCATAGTAATTGGATCTTATGCAATTTTTCTTTTCGGATGCAGTGGAATGAGAGGAGGAGACTATTCAACTCCTTGAACCTCCACAACATTCAAGTAGATCCCATATCTTAACTCCTTGATCCATATAATCAACTATCCCATCAAAACATACCTTGTCTATTGACCTGAAAGTATGCTTTTCCCTTGAAGACACTGCCAAGCCTTCTGAGGGGTTTCATTGTCTTCTGACTTTATTGCCTTTCATAATTTTAGGCAAACTTTCACCCAAGAAGTCTTCCACTCTGACAGCTTCTGGAGATCGGCCTTCCTCTCCTGAGTTGGACCCAAGGGATAAGCAGTCATCAGGGACTGCGCAGCGTATGAGACAGCCATCGAAGGCCTGAAGGCCTGCTACATGATGCCTCAGAACGATGTGCTAGCGAGACACTGACTCTCTCAACTTTGGCAATGACCCAGGTGAATTGCTGGACAACTATGTTCTGGAATTATGGACACTGATGAAAAAATGCCAGGTCTCAGCCTGGGTGAGAGAAGAAGAGCAAGTCTGGGATACACTCGTGGCTGGAGTGAGATTGAGGTACGAGAGGCAGCAACTGCTAGAGTTGGGGAAGAAGGACCTTGTCAGTACCCTCAATCTGATGAAATCTCTTGAACAGGTCCAACTGGGAGCGGATGACCTCTCTAATGAAAGTGGTGCCTTCTCAGAAAACCAGGCCTGCGGAGCGTAGCCGTCCCCGATATCGACTACTGTGGCCACACCCAACCAGGGATGCTACTTCTGTGGACAGGCCAAACAGCCCCGTGCCAGATGCCCTGCGAAGGATTCTGTGTGTTTATGATTGAAGATTTACACCAGTAACTGCTTGCAGGAGGCATTGCCTCCGGCAGGATGACAACTACAAACCCTGGGGGAATGGACAAGTTGAAAAGGAGAACACAACGGTCTGGAAAGCCGTGAAATTAGCTCTCCAGTATAAAGGCCTTCCAGACACACTGGCAAGAGGTTCTGCCCACTGCGCTCCACTCCATAAGATCACTTCTCTGCACCACGACCAATGCAACTCCTCACAAACTAAAGTTTGCATTTCCAAGGAAATCTACATCAGGGATCACTCTTCCAGCGTAACTAATGACACCAGGACCAGACCTGCTGAAAAAGTGTGAGAAGCAAAATGAACCCGCTGGTTAGTGCACCTACTATACACAAATCCGATGTATGCCCATGTGGCATACCTGGATGGCAGGGAGGACACCATCTCGATCAGAGACCTGCCACCTTCAGGAAATGAGGTTTCGATGCCCACAATAGGCCTGGAACCTCCAAGTACCCCACACAGGGTTCCGAACAACATGGTTCCAACCACACAACCATCAGATCCTAGACCCCCGACTCCCCATTTGAGTCCCAGTATCCAAGACCCACAGGAGGCCCAGGAAGTTCTGGAAGAGCAAAGTCCACCAGTTATAAGGCGCTTGATCAGAATAACCAGGCCCTAAGACAGACTCAACTTGTAAATAATTGTAAAAAGATCGTGTTGCTGAACATAGTCTCTGTTTTCACCTGCAGGTTTCCTTCTGAAGGAAAGGGTGAATGCAGTAAACTGGAATTCAGTCTATGTATAGATTAGACGACTGGACCCTCCTCTTGGCTCCGCCCCCAACGGTCCCGTTATAAATTCTGTTTTCCCGCCTTGCATCCAATTTACTTGAAGACCATTGTAGATATCGGCAGTTAATTGTAAGCTAATAAAAGCCTGTTTGTTCTCCACACATGTCTCCGAGTGCCATCGATCACGTTACATCCCTCCCCCTCCCTAACACACTGTCTGTCTTCCTCTTCTTTCTCAACCTTGAAGCATGGTTTCAACCTGAAACATTGATGCAGGTCTGACCTTCCGAGCTCCTCCCAATGTTTGGTTGTGTGCCAAAGAAAATCTGATTGACGGACGGTTTAAACTGATCAATACCACTGATGATTTGTCATTTAATTTGAACAGGATTAATTAGAAACGTTCTCGGAGCCAAACTGCAGACTTAACCTTCATGGATTTAACTGACGATGGGATTTAACGAACCAGATGAGGGGCTTTTGGAACAGGATCTATTGTGTCCGCGATGGAACGAGTGCATCCTGACTCCTGGGTGTCTGATTACCCCTCTGCCACAGGACTTAACACTCGTGCCTCATTCTGGGGCACAGATCAATTCTCGTATTCTTGCTGCTGTCTCAGCTGGGGTCAGGCAACCTGGTGAGAGCAGAATCAAACTAGGGATGGAGGCACCGGAATGGCCAAGGCATAGAAGGGCCAAGGGCAGGTGGGGAAGATCGGTGTAAATGGGTAACCAGTGATGGGAGAGCACAGATCCACCCAGACCCCCGCAACTAACACCCCCTCCGCCTGGCAGAACTTACTCTTATCCTGATCTAATTGTATTCCCATTCCTCTCACTTTCTTCGAATCAGAGGTGTGGACGTGGACACTGAGATCCACCTGCTTCTACCTCAGCTGCGAGGATCAGTCTATGTTCCAAACCTACTCTGGCTTCATTCCCCAACTCTGTCCCTGCCACATCGACCACTGCATTGATGCAGCTTCCTGCACCCGTGCAGAACTCGTCGATCTCATCAACATTGCCACAGACTTCCACGCTGCCCTCAAATCCCCGTCACCTTAGCCACAAGGTGTAGGAGCAGAATTAGGCCATTCAGCCCATTGAGTCTGTTCTGCCATTCAAATCATGGCTGATGTGTGTTTCCTCTGAATCCCATTCTCTATCTTCAGTTAGAAGGTAATGAAGCCTGAAGACTGTACCTCTGGGTTCAAGAATAATTTCTAATTTCTCAATTTCTATCCCCTTGGGATGTCCAAGGTCTGGTCAGATAACTCGGATGAGACCAGAATTAAACTTAGGATGGTGTCCACTGGAATGGCCAAGGCATAGAAGGACACAGGGCAAGTGGAGAGAGTCAGTGTAAATTGGAAACGGATGATACGACAGACCCACTTCAACATCTCCATATTCTAAGGCGTTTGAGGAGACCAGGCATACTCTATTATGCTTCTACTGTGGAAAGTATCCTGGCAGGTTGCATCGCAGTATGGTTTCAAGTGCTCAGGAATGCAAAGCCAAACTTTTCCAAGTCCATCACTGGCTCTGTCCTTCCATCCACTGAAAACATCTATGTGGGAAAAGATTTTTGGAATGGTTAATACCTCTTTATTATGTGCCCGACAAGCATTGATTCAGTTTAAAGCGGTACATTGAGTTCATGTGTCGAAAAATAAATTGGCCCGTAACTTTCCTAATGTTTGTCCTTTGTGAGATAGATGTAAATCACAAGTGGCCACAACTAAAGCATACGTTTTGGTCTTGCTCTGTATCAGAGAAGTATTGGACAGATATTTTCAAGACTTTGTCAATTATACTGGGCATTAGATTGCAGCCTAATTCATTGATTGCTATTTTTGAAATTATAGTTCCAGAGGTGGGTCGAGTTCCCACTTCTGCACATCCGATTGTAGCCTTTACTTCCTTGTTGGCCAGAAGAGCCATTCTATTTCGATCACATCCCACTTTAAGTAATCCCTATGTCATTGGTGTTCTGTGATTAGTAAGGGAATGCTGAAGGTGGTCTGTGAGTAGGAAGGGAAGGTTGAGAATCACTCCTTGAGACCTAATTGTTTCTGAAATACTTTGCTTGAAAAAAATTGTCATTGGCCCATTTTCTTTGAAGTTCTGAAACGGTGCAGATAATGAGTCAATGAGGTAAGATTAAAACAGTGGTTTTCAAACTTTTTCTTTCCACCCACCTATCATCTTAAGCAATCCCTTACTAATCACAGAGGACCTTTGGCATTATGACATAGGGATTACTTAAAGTGGGATGTGAGTAGAAAGTAAAAGGTTGAGAATCACTGGTTTAAATGTTAAGATCCTAATTCATCTACTTTGATGCAATGGCTCTCTCAAATTATGTCATGTTTAAGTTGACAAAAAATTAGAAGTTGCACTTCTGATACCTCCGTTAAGCTTGAAGGGACTTGGCATCCTTTAATAAACTATTTTCATGTGAGTTCATCTGTATTTTGACTTCCCCTTTCAGACTGTTTTGGATTTCTGTTGGTTTTTTTTAATTGGCAAAGACCAGATAAATAGTTTGTACTGATGTGCTGCCATGAACGATTTAGGACGTCTCCTTTTTGGTAGGTTAGATGGGTTTTTTTTATCTCTTTTTTGAATATTCCAAATTGAGGAGAAAGGGATAATATTGTTCAATATGTTATAATGTTATACGTTGTATTAAATATTGCAATATAGTGATTTTTTTGTTTTTTCTATTTGATTCTGCATTCTATTCTCCTCCTGTATTGTTACTTATAATATATTTGATTGAAAAAGAAAGAGGTGCTAACTTCAAGGAGGCGTCCAACATCAACCTGGTGCCTTCCGGGAGGGGCTCTCTTTTCTGGTTCTGTAAGGGGTGCCGGGCAATACTAATGGCGAGTCTTTATCTGCTTTAAGGCAGGAAGAAGAATGTTTTGTGTAATATTCCATTTTCTGTATTATTACATGACAATAAAGAAACCTTGAATCTTACAAAAGGGAGGAAACCTGAACACCAGCGCCTCTTGGTTCAAGAACTGTTTTTTTTCCTCGAATAGCTATCAGGCTCTAGAACCTCCCCATACTCCCCTAATCAGAAAGTACTCTGGGACCACCAAAAGACCCTGTCAGCAATGTATTCTTGTACGACTGTAACTGCAATTATTTATTATCTTTTATATTTAAATATCTTTCTTCAGGGATAGGGCTGGGGTTAGGGTTAACCTTGACCCTAATTTAGAAGTACCCGTTTGGCTGCAGCAAGCAAGAATTTTGGTGCCTATGTACACTGCACTTATATGTATGATGTCAGGGTGCATCACTGCATGGTACGGGAGTTGTCGATCACAGCGAGTTCATCTCAGATCATCACATAATCCATCCCCTTCCCTCCATTAACTCCATTAACACTTCTGTAACCTTGGAAAAGCAGCCACCCTACCAAAAGACTCATCCCACTCCGGCCACACTCTCTTCTCCCTCCTCCCGGCGGATTCATGAGTTCAATACACCACCAGCTTCACGGAGAATTTCTTTCCCACCTATGAGAAGAAATTGAGTTGTCTGGGACAGTACTCGCAGGAATTTGGAAGAATGAGAGGGGATCCTGTAGAAATATACAAAATTATGAAAGGCATAAATATGATAAAGGTATGTGAATTGTTCTCATTGGTGGGGGAGACCAGACCTAGGGGACGTAGCATCAAGATCCAGGGGAGGAGATTTAGGACGGAGTTGAGGAGGAACTGCTTTTCCCAGAGGGCGGTGAAACTATGGAATTCGCTGCCCATTGAAGCAGTGGAAGTGACCTCAGTAAATAGATTTAAGACAAGGTTGGATAGATTTTTACATAGTAGGGGAATTAAGGGATATGGGGAAAAGGCAGGTGGGTGGAGATGTTAGGTTCATCAGATCAGCCATGATCTCATTGAATGGTGGAGCAGGCTCGACGGGCCAGATGGCCTCCTCCTGCTCCTGTTTTTTATGTTCTTATAGAACTGTAGGCTATTACAGCATAGAAACAAGCCCCTTCAGCCCTTCTAGTCTGTGCTGAACCATTTATTTTGCCAAGTCACACTGACTTGTGTCCAGTCCATATCCCTCCATGCCTCTCCCATCCATGTATCTGTTCAAATCCTTCTCAAATGTTAAAATTGAGCCCGCATTCAGCACCTCGGTTGGCAGCTCATTCCACACTTCCACCACGCTCTGTGTGAAAAGATCCCCCCTTGTGTTCCTCCTAAACTTTTCCCCCTTCACTCTTAACCCACATCCCCTACCCTCAGTGGAAAAAACTTACCTAAGTTTGCTCTATCCCCCTCATAATTTTAATTACCTTTATCGAATCTCCCTTCATTCTTCTGCACTCCAGGGAATAAAGTCCTAACCTGTTTAACCTTTCCATGTAACCCAGTTCTGAAGTCTTTGGCAACATCCTAGTAAATTTTCTCTGCCCTCTTTCTATCTTATTGATATCTTTCCTGTAGTTAGGTGACCAAAACTGCACACATTACTCCAAATTTGGCCTCACCAATGTCTTATACAACCTTTTTTCTTTTTCAATCTTTTTATGAACATTTCATAATATTCACAGCAAAAGAATAGAAATAACACAAAATGGTCTATTCAAGTTTACAAAGTATCATTTATAAATTCTAAAGAGGGAAAATGTGATATATTAGAAATGATTTTCCTAACAAAGAAAAGAGATAAAGAAATATTTATCACATTATATATAAAAACCCAAACTAATCTACTAAAAAAAGACCATATCATTAAAAAACAACTGAGTGGCCTATTTCGAGGATCTGTCGAATAGTTTAAAACATAGCTCCATTCCACACCTACAGGTAACAAAACCTACAGGAAAGAATTATATTATGTCTGGAAAGGAAGAGTTAATTCAGTTAAATCAATAAATGGTTTCCATGTTTCTTCAAATATATGCGTTGTATCTAAAGTACGACTTCTGATTTTTTTTCTAGATTTAAGAAAGACATGGCATGAGAAAGCCAGTGAAACAATGTAGGAGCATCAGAGTCTTTCCATTGAAGTAAAATGGCTCTTCCAGCTAATATTGTAGAAGAAAACAATAACTGGATAGGCAAATGTAGGTAAACAACCTACATCTGTAATTCCAGAAGGAGTATTTACGGGGTTAGGTTGTAATTGAATAACCAGCAATATTTGATAGAACTTCAAAATATCTTTCCAAAATGTTTCTAACATGGGAAATGAGTCAATGAAGCCACATCAGTATTGCATCAATCACAAGTATTGCTCATATTAGGAAAGATGCAAACTGGTTTAACTTTAGACAAATAAGCTCTATGGACTATTTTAAACTATATTAAAGAATGACGTGCACAAAGTGAAGAAGAATTAACTAGTCTAGTAATTCTTTCCCATGTTTCGGGATACAATGTTAGTTTTTTTTTCACACCATAAATCACATTAGCCATGATGTACACTATTTTTTTTTCACACATATACAGTGACTTTTTCTCCCCCCCCCTTTCCTCCCAAACCACCCCCCCACCCCCCCTCTCATCCATTTTAGGTATACAATCTAGGTTGCATTAAGCCAGTCAGACAATGTTGTCATTCAACAAAATTACACCAGAAATTCTACTGAGTCCATTCTTTTCTTTCCTTCTCCTTCCATCAACTTAGGTAATGTTTGTCCCCGGTAGGTTTTCGCTATTGTATTTAATGTAAGGCTCCTATACTTGTTCGAATATTTCAATATTATTTCTTAACCAATATGTTATTTTTTCTAATGGAATACATTTATTCATTTAAATTTGGTAGTTTCTTCCTTTTAATTTGGTTATGTATTCCATTAATATTTAAAGACATATAGTTCAGCGTAGCCCTTTTATATTTTGTTTATCTTCTCTTTCCGTTTTTCCATCATTACCTTTCCTCCTTTTCCATTTCTGTTTTCTTATTTTCAACTCTTTATAAGACAACATTCCTACAACATCCAACATTTTCCTTATTCTCCTATTTCTATCTTATTTATCCCCAATCTCCCCTTCACCTCCTGAGTTGTCCTTTATCCCTTGTCGGACAACCACATCTCCCCTCTCCATTTGGATTTGCGAATCCACTCGCAAGCGTCAACTGATTTTGCAGTGACCGCTATTTCCCCCCACCCCGCCTCCCCCAGAAAAGATTTCACTTTTCATATGTCACAAAGGTCACTCTTTTAATTCCCTCCTTATTCTCTCTATTCCATTACCTTCCCTTATTAATTCTTGTCTATACTATCTATATTTTCCTCTAAGTACAGATACATTCATGTATGCTCATTGTCTCTATTCACTCTTATACCTCTTTACCCGCATACATATCAATCGTGATCATTTTTACTCTCATTACCCGTCTTCATCCCTCAGTCTATTTTTGTCTTTACCCACATACATATCAATCGTGATCATTTTAACTCTCATTACCCGTCTTCCTCCCTCAGTCTATTTTTGTAATTGTTTTGCAAATTTTCGTGCTTCTTCTGGATCCGAGAATAGTCTGTTTTGTTGTCCTGGAATAAATATTTTCAATACCGCTGGATGCTTTAGTATAAATTTATACCCTTTCTTCCATAAAATCGCCTTTGCTGTATTGAACTCTTTTCTCTTCTTTAGGAGTTCAAAACTTATATCTGGATAAATGAAGATTTTTTGCCCTTTATACTCCAGTGGTTTGTTGCCCTCTCTTACTTTTTCCATTGTCTTCTCCAGTACCTTTTCTCTTGTAGTATATCTTAGGAATTTTACTACAATAGATCTTGGTTTTTGTTGTGGTTGTGGTTTAGAGGCCAATGTTCTATGTGCCCTTTCTATTTCCATTTCTTGCTGTAGTTCTGGACATCCTAGGGTCTTAGGGATCCACTCTTTTATAAACTCCCTCATATTCTTGCCTTCTTCATCTTCCTTAAGGCCCACTATCTTTATGTTGTTTCTTCTGTTATGGTTTTCCATTGTATCTATTTTTTGAGCTAGTAGTTCTTGTGTCTCTTTAGTTTTTTTATTAGATTTCTCCAATTTCTTTTTTAAGTCTTCTACCTCCATTTCTGCTGCTACTGCCCGCTCTTCCATCTTGTCCATTTTTTTCCCCATTTCTGTTAAGGTCATCTCCATTTTATTTATTTTCTCTTCTGTGTTGTTTATTCTTTTTCTTAAATCATTAAATTCCTGTGTTTGCCATTCTTTAAATGACTCCATGTATCCTTTAATAAGAGAAAGTATATCCTTTACCTTGCCTTTCTTTTCTTCTTCTATTTCACTGTACTCTTCCTCTTCTTCTTCCTCTGGGTTGGCCATCTGTTGTTTCTTTGTTGCCCTTTCCTCCTCTTCTTTCTTGTTTCTATTGTCTTCTGTGGTCTTTTCTTGCTGCAGGTGTTCTGCAGCTGTCGTTGCCGGCTGTGAAGATCGCCTCCCCAGCTGGTCCCCCCTCCCGTCGGTGTGTTTTTTTTCATTCGCATCGCGCATGCGCGAAGTATCGCGCATGCGCGGTTGCGCATTTTTACTCGGCTCTGCGAGCCATTTTTGTAGTCCATTATTTACCGACCTGAGGGAGCGAGTTTCTCTCTCCGCAGCGGGCCTCTTCGGACAGGTAAGGCCTTCACCTTTTTCCTCCTTTGTCTTCTCTTCCTCTCTTCTTACCGTTGCTTTCGATTTTTCTTTTTTTGTCGCCATCTTCTTTCCACCTTTATACTCACTTTTCTGTAACTTTTATTTCTGTGCCTTTGTGTTTTCTCTTGTTTTTCCGACTTTTCTGGAGAGGGCTGGAGTTCACCGTCCGGCCACTACTCCATCACGTGACTCCTCGGGATACAATGTTAGTTGAAGTTCTGATTCCCATGTTTGTGGAATCTTATCCATGGGGAATGATCTCAAATTTAATATAAGAGAGTAAGCAGTAATGTTTACAAACCCAGAGAACACCAAAACACAGCAACAATAGAAATTCACCAAGACAAATAGTTACTTAAAAATAATAGTTGCTTTTAATTTTCTTTAAGCATAAAAACAGAATCAAACTTTAACTTATTACTATTAACTTAACTTAACCTAAATAACCCCCCTTCTAATTCTAAGAACATGTGTATATAATGTGTATATGTTCAGGAAAGTTCTTTGATTCACAGTCCATTCATTCTCTTCTCACTTCTCCAAGTTCACCAGTATCAGGCAATTCTTCTGTGCACAGAATTTAACATTTATGAATTTTCACCATGTTCTGGTGTTTAAAGGTAAACGGTTAATGCTCAGGAAGGTTCTTGTTGGTTTCAGAGAGAGATTGTTGCTCGTTGGACACACACAAACTGATTTCCTCTGATCAGTCACTTCAGTGTCTTGCTGAAGAAACTTGCCCCATCATGGGTTTTCCAAATGATAACTTCTTCTTCCAGGTCTCCACAGAGTTCCTCTTGTTTCCCTCATTTCAGGAGAAACACTCTAGCCAGCCAGTTCCTCTTGTAAGGACTACAAGGGTTTTGAACAGGCTGAACTCAGAACTCACAATGGGGTTTTCAACAAGCTGCCAGCTTGCTATGTTGCAGCCTCAAAAGCTACTGCAGAACACTCTCTCTCTCTCTCTCTCTCTCTCTCTCTTTCTGCTTGTAAAAACTAGAAACCCTCCCAAGGCTCCAAATCCAATCCTTGAAAGATCTTTATCAGCACATGAGCCGACACTTTTCATTTGCACCTGCTTTTGAAATTCTTTCCAAAGCAGTTCCATCGTCTTTGCAAAAATCACTGGAGCAGACCATCTGCCTGCTGGCT
The DNA here is from genome assembly GCF_036971445.1 of Narcine bancroftii. Lineage (NCBI taxonomy): Eukaryota > Metazoa > Chordata > Chondrichthyes > Torpediniformes > Narcinidae > Narcine > Narcine bancroftii. Next base: position 16,421,787 of record NC_091470.1, on the reverse strand, counting down.
TTGAATCCTGGCTGTTCATCAAACAGTTCCTGTGTTCATGGATCATAACAGAGAGCGAAGAAGTGTCTCAATGACTCCAAACCGCACTGGGACATCTTGAAATTCAAATTCAAATTTATTGTTAGAGTACATACATGACATCACATACAACCCTGAGATTCTTTTTTCTTGTGGGCCAGGGAGAATTTCTATTTGGTAAATGTAAACTCTAGTCAAGAAGGAGACACATATACAAAAGAGAGAAATGTAAACTGCAATATAGAGAAAAAAAATACTCAGTAATAATTGTTGTTGAGGAGTCTGATGGTGGAGGGGTAGCAACTGGTCCTGAACCTGGTGGTGTGAGTCTTGTGGCACCTAGACCTCTTTCCTGATGGCAGCAGTGAGAACAGAGCTTGTGCTGAGTGGTGTGGCTCTCCGACGGGTGTGTATCCATTAGATTTTCTCAATGGTGCAAAGAGGTTTGCTTTTAATGTCCCGGGCAGTGTCCACTAACATTTTCAGGGCTTTACACTCAGAGGTATTGTTGCCCCTATACCAGGCCGTGATGCAGCCAGTCAGCACACTTTTCATTACTCATCTGTAGGAGTTGGCCAAGGCTTCCAATGTAATACTGAACCGCCACAAACTCCTGAGGAGGTAATAGCGGCTGACATGCTTTCTTCACATTGACATTGGTGTGTTGGATCCAGGAAAGGTCCTCTGAGAGAGTGACCCACCCCCCAAGAATTTTAATTTGACCATCCTCTCCGCCTCCGATCTCCCAAAGACACTGGGTCATACATCTCTGGTTTCCCTCCTAAAGTTGGCAATCAGCTCCTTGGTTTTGGTGACATTGAGTGGGAGGTTATTGTTCATACACTAGTCAGCTTTCAACCTCCCTCCTGCATGCTGACTCATTGCCCATTTTTACAAACTCCACCATAGTGGTATTGTCAGCAAATTTATAAATGGTGTTGTCATTCCGAGCCAAGCAATCATCGGTGTAAAGCGTCGATTGTGACCTTATAAAGTGATAGATTCGTCAAGAGATGAGAAAAAGAATGAGACTCTTCGGCCCATTGAGTTTGCACTAACTTTCAACCACCAACTTACACCAATCCCATATTCATCCCATTTAGTATTTGCAGAATCCTCCAGTAGTAGAGCATGGAAAAACTCTCACAGCCCACCTCCTCCATGGAAATCATGATGCCTGTCTTTGCTAATCCCATGTAGGCCCATACCCCTCTACTCCTGTCCTAGCCTCACCTGCCTACATGTTGGAATCTCTTCTCCACATCAAATCAGAGTTTGACAATCCATCCAAGCCCCCTTTCTCCCCCCCCTCACTGAAGGGTAATCTCGCAACTCAACTTGAACAGCCTATTTAACAGTCCTCACATCCCCAAGCTTCAGGGCGACATGGTTAACGCGACTCCGTTACAACACCATCAACCCAGATTCGAATCTGGCGCTATCTATAAGGAGTTCACACATTCTCTCAGTGAATCCGTGGGTTTCCTCCAGGGGCTCCAGTTTCCCCCCACCCTTCAAAAACCACTATTGTACATATCTGTCATCTGTAAATAACATGTCCTTTCCTGGTTGACCCTGCTCTCACTGGCCAGCTCGTGACTCCTCCCCCTTTCTTCCCCATAAAAGCTGTCGTGCTGCAAGCCTGCCCCCAGTTCGAGTCCGGGTCAGCGTGAGTGACCAACACAGGGATGCTGCCTGTCCCTTGTAAATGAAAGCCTTCAGTCTCGGCAACTTCAGTCAATTCACGTACAAAGGTTAATTGGGGTTTGGGCAACACGGGCTGGTGGGTCAAATGGGCCTATTACTGTAGTTTATGTCTAAGTTTTATAAATTGAGTCAGCGTCAAAAATAAACAGCAAGAAACAACACTTTTCAGGAATATTTTGATCAACCCATTGAACATAGTTGGACAGCTGTCTCTAGCTTCTCTAATTTCTCGGACAGAACCCCATTCTGATTGGTCTGGCCTGTTTATTTCCAGGAGGTATTTAAATATTTGCATGAAAAATGTATCTGCAGTAAAGTTGAGGGGCTCAGTTCAGCTTCTTCTTCATGAAGACAGCATTAACATACAAATAAACCTACAGTAGCAATAAGCCTGTTTGTGTTTTGCATGGAGGCTGAATGGCAATCTGTATCCAAACTTACATCCATTTTTTATGAGCTGTGATTTATTTCTTGATAATTTCCCCCTTAACTTCCTAAGCAATGATGTCATAGAATCATGGAACACCATAGCACAGAAACAGGCCCTCCAGCCCATTTAGTCCACACCGATTTAAGTGAACTCCACTAGTCCCACTTACCCACTCCCATAACCCTCCAATCCCCTCACATCCATGTACTCAACCAACCTGCTCTTAACTGACAGAATTAACCCTGCTGCGACCACCTCTTCCGGAAGGTCATTCCACTCAGCCACCACTCTCTGAGTGAAGAAGCTTCCTCTCATGTTACTTCTAAAGTTTTGCCCTCTAACCCTTAACTTATGAACCCTCGTTCCAATCTCACCTACCCTCAAGGAGAAGAGCCTATTCACATCTACTCTATCTATTCCGCTCATACTTTTATATACCTCTATCAAATTCCCCCTGAACCTTCTACGCTCCAATGAATAAAGACACAGTCTACTCAATCTTTCTCCATATTCTAGATACTGCAATCCAGGCAACATTTTAGTAAATCTTCTCTGCACCCTCTCTACCTTATTGATATCCTTCCTATAATTTGGAGACCAGAACTGTCCCTAATTGACTCATTATGTGCACGGTTTCAGAACTCCAAAGGAAATGGGCTAATGACAATTTTTATCAAGCAAAATATTTCAGTAACAATTGGGTCTAGTGCAGGGATTCTCAACCTTCCCTTCCCACTCACATCCCACATTAAGCAATCCCTTAGTAATCACAGAGCACCGATGGCGTAGGGATTACTTAAAGTGGGATGTGAATGGAAAGAAAAAGGTTGAGAACCACTGTGGTCCTAACCTGCTAAACCTTCCCTTTAGCTCAGTTCCTGAAGTCCCAGCAACATCCTAGTAAATTTACTCTGCACTCTTTCAATCTTATGGATATCTTTTCTGTAGTTAGGTGACCAAAACTGCACACAATACTCCAAATCTGGCCTCATCAACATTTTATACAACTTCAACATAGCATCTCAACTCCTGCACTGAGTACTTTGTGTCATGCCAGTCTGAATGAAAGTCAGACTGTAGAGACACAGGAGACTGAAGATGCCAAAATCCAGAGTAAAATGGACCTGTTGGAGAAACTCAGGAGTAAAACATGGAAGTCTTCAGACACTGTGATTGAGGTAAAGACTCTATGCTGGAGAAACTCACAGTGTACTTAATATAAAAAAATAAAGATACATAACCATCATTTTGGGCTTGAGCCCTTCATCACAGTACGTGAAAAATGTTGGCAGGCATCCAAACAAAATGGTGGAGGGGGGGTGGGGAGCAGGTAGAACCCAGTCCCACAGGCAGGAAGGAACAGTTGGATAAGGGAGGGAGGGCATCACAGAAAATAGGGGGAGGGGGGATGGCTCTGTGAATGGAGAGGGAAGGGTTGGAGAGCTGGAGGAAAGGAGAAAGAGGGATGGGGAAGGGTGGGAGAACGGGGAGTGGGCTTACAGAAACCAGAGAAGTTGATGCTAATGCCAGCCAATTGGAGAGAGCCCAGACAAAATATGAGGTGTTCCTCTCCAGTTTACAGGCCTTTGTTTAATGGGGGCATGAGACAATGGACAGACATTTTGGCTTGGAAATAGGGCACAGATCTGAAATGGTCGGCCACTGAGAGATCCGGAGAGACTCAGCAAGACAGGCAGCTGGTGTGAAGGGACTTGTTTTAGATTTAGATGCACAGCACGATAATGGGTTATTTCAGACCATAAGTCCATGCTGCCCAATTTACACCCAATTAACCTACAACCCCAGTACATTTCAATCAATGGGAGGAAACCGGAGTCCCCAGGGAAAACCCACACAGAAATGGGGAGAATGTACAAACTCCTTACAGACAGTGGCGGATTCGAACCCAGGTCACTGGTGCTGTAATAGTGTTGTGCCAACCAAGGACAATTTCTTTCCCGTCATTATCAAACTCTTGAATGAGCCTCACAGGAGTAAAATAATGTTGCCTTTGCTCTGTACCATCGCATCTTTCTCTGCAGCTCTGTGCTGTGTTTTACTTGCTGCACTATGCACAGGATCTCCATCTGGACTGCTCGCAAAAGAAATTTTATGTAATGGCAATAAATTTGAGCTTGAACTTGAAGGTGCAACAAACCTGACCTGGCTGACCTCTATAGGAAGCTCTTGTCTCTAACTTGAAGGTGAAATGAGGCTGAGATGACTGATCTCTTGGAAGTTCTCAACTTGAACCTGAAGATTCAGTGAAGCTGGGCTGACTCACCTCGACTGGAAGTTCAACATGCAGGCAAGTGGTGCCTTTGGTAAGATAACATTCAAGAGGAGCATACAGGACCACCCCCACCCAGGACATGCTCTGTTCTTGCTGCCTCCATCAAGAAAGAGGTGCTACAAGACTCGCCCCACCAGCTTCCGGAACAGTCATCAGACTCCTCAACAACAAATTCAATCAGGGACTTATTTAAGGACTCTTAATTTTGCACTTTATTGATTTTTTTTCCTCTCTGTATTGCGCAGTTTGTTTACATTTCTTTATTTATTTATAATGCATACAATTTGACCTGTACCAATAAGTGGTCACTCTGTCTTTCCCATAGGAAAAAGAATCCCAGGGTTGTAGATAGATGTCATGTAGGTACTCTGACAATAAATCTGAGTTCCCACCATGAAAGTCTGAGGGTAAGAAAAGAAGAGATGTGGGCCAGCTGACTAATGCTGGTCAAATGTTGAACAGCTGGGGAATCGCAAGCTGTGGGGAACTGGCTCAGAAGAGGCAGACCAGCCAGGATTATATGGAGTGATAGGACAGGATTGATGGGGAGAATGGCCTACACCAGCTCCCAGTTGATTGTGTTCTTGCCAGGACTAGAAATTTCCATCTGAAAAAATATTTGAGAGAGTGGATTTGGGCTGTCCAAACAGACTCCTGACTGAGCAGGGGTCCATGAGTAGGGATGTAGGATCAACATTTCGAGACCTGCTGCAGGACCCCAATGGGCTCTGATCGAGCTCAGTAGTCTCCATGGAGACGATCGTGTAGGTCAGTTTTTCATTATACCCTATAGTGGGTAATGAGTGGTGGGAGCTTGGAAAGCATTGCCAGGGGTGGTGGTGGAGGCTGGTACAATAGGGACATTTAAAAGTCAGGCTCACAGATGCAAGAAAAATAGAGGGTGATGGGTATGAGGGGTTAGATAGGTTGGCACAACTTCATGGGCTGAATGGGCTGTGCTGTGCTGTAATGTTCTATGATACCGGCCCTTTAGCCCAACATGTCCATGCTGATTGTTGCTTACCTGAGCTAGTCCGATCAGGGCTTGTGCTCAGCCCACATCTCTTCAAACCTTTCCTCTCCACAAACCTGTTGAGATACATGTTAGACGTTATAACTGTGCTTGCCTCTACCACCTCCTCTGGTGGCTCATTCTGCAAACCCACGGGCTGAAAGCGTTACCCCTCTTGTCCCTTTTAAATCTTTTCCCTCTCACCTTAAACCTCTGCCCTCTAGTTTTAGACTCTCCAACCCATGGAAATGCACCTTATCCATGCCCCTCATGACTTACTAAACCTTTTTTAAGGTCACCGTCTCAGTCTCCAACACTCCAGGGTTGAAACTGTCAGATTTCCTGCTGTTTATAACATCCTTGTGAATATTTTCTTCACCTTTTCCAGCCTAATTACATCCTTCCTATCGTGGAGGGGGTGGGGATTTGGGGGGCAGAATTTGACACAATACTCCAAGTGTGTTCTCACCAATATCTTGAGCAGATGACACCTCTGCTCCTGTACCACCACTCTATGCTATATTCATGAAACTAGGTCTGCCCGTATGACAAGCTCCCCTGAGCCCTGCCACTTCCTCCATCAGTCCTGGCCTAGTTTAACCTGACAAAATGCAACACTTCAGATTCAATATTAGTGCCTCTTAACTGTGGAAGAAATGAATGACATTGTCAACGACATCAATGGCAAACAGCATCTGTTCGGCGAGAAGTAAACCACGAAAATCTACAGGCACCATGGTTGAAGCAAAAACACAATGCTTGAAAAGCTCAGTCGGTCAAACAGTGTCCTTTATGTAGCAAAGATTAGGATATATAACTGATGTTTCGGGCTTGAGCTCTTCATCAAGGTACGGTATCCCAAACTTTCATGGAGTTTACCCAGCATCTGTTCCGTGAGATGTTCTTTAGTTGTATCCTTAACCATAGTCTTGGATTATTGATGCATTCTTCTTGAAACTAAGATTTTAATATACAAAAATTGTCATAAAGGGCTTGATGTAGTTTTCAACAGCTTTATTCTATGATGTGATCCTATTATCTGTAACAACTTGTTTGTCTCTTGTATAAGTTCTGTAAACATTACTGTAGAAGTAGGTTTCAGAGTCAAGATGGCAATGGAGACTGTCGCCTTCTCTCCATGGTGTACAATGGGAAATAAAGTCTGTGAAACGATACTGGAGGTGATTGAGTGGTTAATTTCTCCGACACCAACAACCTCTGCGATCCATTCCACAGTTCAGTCTCTCACCCACTGCTGCTCATCTGTTCAGCAGGGATTAAGCTTTGGTGGCATTTCATTCTCAAACTAATTTAATGAACTTATTCGACCACGTTAAGGTAATACCAAACAATGTCATGGTGGCCTTAGGCCAAACTACAGAACCGGGCTAATTGTCAATTTTAGTGAATCCGCTCACACGATGTTTCTCTGCTGTGTTATCACTGGTGAAGCCTCACACACGTGTAATGTTACCCTCACAGAGTGTGTTTGGTTGAGAAAGCATCAGGTTTGGTGAGTTCAAAGAGAGATGAGTCAAGCGAATCTTCACTAACACAGCAATTAATAAGCGAGACAATTTATAAGGGAGCATGGAAACATATGCACAGAATTAACAAGTGTGGGAACTTACGCGCAGAGTTTATAAGGGAGCGTGGGGACCGATTGTAACGGGAAACAGGGAAGAATGTTAGACAGTACACGAGTATTTAATTGTACAGGTGAAGCAGTCATTCCCACCCTATAAGCAGGGGTTATTCACACCCTCCTGAACCCCTGAATGAGGGGAGGTGGATCTGGTACTACTGTACTCACAGGAGTATTCCCACACCCTCAGACCCCTGATTAGAGTTCCAGGTCTACTGCCAGTATTAAACTATAGCAGTGTGCACCCTATCGCGACCCTTCCAACCCTGCAGCAGTGACCTGACATGGACCGGTGTCCAGGGCTAGCACCGCAAGGCAGAGAGAGCTAGTGTTCTCGGTGCTGGTGCTAAATACAGGATTCTAGCCAATAAGGATGCTGAATGATTTAAACCAGCCAATGGCAAGATGTGCACTGACCAGTGGACTGAGCCCAATCTTAACTGGCATTTCACCTGCAGTTTGTAATATTGTCTATAACTTTGAGTGGAACAAAAAGTTCACCATGTACTGACAGGTGATGTGACTTCCAAATGAGTTTCAGGCGGGGAGGCCAGTGACCACCAGCAATAGGCAGGGAGTCTCCCCAACACACAACACTGTGTCATGCAAAGATTTGAGACGAGATACTATTTATTGTCATGTAATAAAAAATGTCTTCTTCTTCTTTGGCTTGGCTTCGCAGATGAAGATTTATGGAAGGGGTAAAAAGTCCACGTCAGCTGCAGGCTCGTTTGTGGCTGACAAGTCCGATGCGGGACAGGCAGACACGATTGCAGCGGTTGCAAGGGAAAATTGGTTGGTTGGGGTTGGGTGTTGGGTTTTTCCTCCTTTGCCTTTTGTCAGTGAGGTGGGCTCTGCGATCTTCTTCAAAGGAGGTTGCTGCCCGCCAAACTGTGAGGCGCCAAGATGCACGGTTTGAGGCGTTATCAGCCCACTGGCGGTGGTCAATGTGGCAGGCACCAAGAGATTTCTTTAGGCAGTCCTTGTACCTTTTCTTTGGTGCACCTCTGTCACGGTGGCCAGTGGAGAGCTCGCCATATAACACGATCTTGGGAAGGCGATGGTCCTCCATTCTGGAGACGTGACCCACCCAGCGCAGCTGGATCTTCAGCAGCGTGGACTCGATGCTGTCGACCTCTGCCATCTCGAGTACTTCGACGTTAGGGATGAAAGCGCTCCAATGGATGTTGAGGATGGAGCGGAGACAACGCTGGTGGAAGCGTTCTAGGAGCCGTAGGTGGTGCCGGTAGAGGACCCATGATTCGGAGCCGAACAGGAGTGTGGGTATGACAACGGCTCTGTATACGCTTATCTTTGTGAGGTTTTTCAGTTGGTTGTTTTTCCAGACTCTTTTGTGTAGTCTTCCAAAGGCGCTATTTGCCTTGGCGAGTCTGTTGTCTATCTCATTGTCGATCCTTGCATCTGATGAAATGGTGCAGCCGAGATAGGTAAACTGGTTGACCGTTTTGAGTTTTGTGTGCCCGATGGAGATGTGGGGGGGCTGGTAGTCATGGTGGGGAGCTGGCTGATGGAGGACCTCAGTTTTCTTCAGGCTGACTGTAATATTACACAAAATTGCCCTTAGTCTGCCATAAGACAAAGATTCGCCATTAGCATTGCCCGGTGGCTCCTACATTGATGTCTTATCACACAACTGCACTGACGCTCTACTCCAGCCACTCTTCACCTTTTTTCGGCTATGCCCACCTCCCCCACCATCCCCAAAAATTTATGATCCCCTTCCCTGTGAAGTAGTCAAGTTTTGGTTTCTTCTCTACTTCTCTCCTACTAGCTACAGAATAAAAATATTTTGTTATGTTTTACCTGAGGTGAAAGGAAAACAAGGCTATTACTTAAATGTTCTGTGGTCCCCAGGAGGGGACCCATTGAGAATAGATGCTCCACACAATATCCCTTCTTCTTTTTCTACCCCCACCCCCATCACCTACCTCCCCTTTTTAAAAAAAAAAGAATCGCACACACTAGAGGATGTGTGTTTAAGGTGAAGGGGAGGAAGTTTAAGGGAGATGTGTGGGGCAATGATTTTTCACAGAGAGTGGTGGTGCCTGGAGTGAGCCACCAGAAGCAAGTACAATAAGAGGCTTGTGGATAGATCGGTGATTCTCAACCTTTTTCTTTCCACTCACACACCACCTTAAGTAGTCCCTATGCCATTGGTGCTCTGTGATTAGTAAGGGATTGGTACGTGGGTGGAAAGAAAATGTTTGAAAACCCCTGTTTTAATTGTCCCCAATTGACTCGTTATGTGCACGGTTTCTTATCTCCAAAGGAAATGGGCCAGTGACAATTTTTATCAAGCAAAATATTTCAGAAACAATGGGTTCTAGAGCAGTGATTCTCAACCTTCCCTTCCCACCCACATCCCACCTTAAGCAATCCCTTACTAATCACAGAGCATCAATGGTAGAGGGATCACTGAACGTGGGATGTGAATGGAAAGAAAAAGGTTGAGAACCACTGATCTAAACATTCCACTGCCACCTGTTTCATCCAGTACCAGGGTGAGGCTAAACATGAACATGGAACATTACAGCACAGTACAGGCCCTTCAGTCCATGATGCTCTGCTGACCTAGGTCAACCTACTCCACACAATAATCAAATTTTTCCCAACCTCACACACATAACCCTCTATTTTTGAAGAACCTGAGGAACAACACACCATATTCCCGCATGACAGCCTTATACTGAATAGCATGGATGTTGAACTTTCCAATTTTACCTACCCCCACCTCCCTTTAGTTCCACTGTACAGAAATGATCTGGAGGAATGGAGCAAGTTTACTGATGACATCAAATTTGTGGAAAAGCAAACACAGAGTGTCTGCAGAGAGATAGAGATAGGTGATGTGATTGGCTGAGGTTCTGGCAGATGGAGTACAATGCTGAGAAATGTGAGGTCACCAACTTTGGAAGAAAAACTAAAAGATCCGGAGTATTATTTAAATGGAGAAAGCTTGCAGTTCGCTGTTGCGCAGAGGGATTTGGGGATGCTTATGCATGAATCACAAAAGGTTGGTTTGCAACAGACGATCAAGAGGACAAATAAAATGGGGGCCTTCAATGCTAGAGGGATTGGATATAAGAGCAGGGAGGCTCTGCTGCAACTGGGGAACTGCACAAAGTTCTAGTCTTGAGAAAGGGTATACTGTATTTGATGGCATATAGAACCCATTGGCATATAGGACCCCCCTCCCTATTTTTAGTGTGATATTTCAGGAAAAAATTGTTTGAGTGTATTTACCTCATTCAATTTGCTCAGAGGTCCTGTCACTCACTCCCTCCTTCCCTTCCATAGCTTGCTCCCTCACTCTCTCTTGTAATTTCTCCCTCCCTCCTCTTACTTGCTCCCTCTCTCCCTCCTGTTGCCTACTCACTCCCTCCCTCCCTTCACTCGCTCCCTCCCTCCCATCATTTCCTGCCTCCCACCTCTTACTCCCTCCCTCCCATCGCTTCTTCTCTCCTATAGTGTTTGAGGGGAGCACTGGGCCTCAATGATCAGGCTCATCAAACAAAGCCTAATCATTGAGGCCCAGTGCTCCCCTAAAACTACTATAGGAGAGAAGAAGCGATGGGAGGGAGGGAACAAACGACAGGAGGGAGGGAGAGAACGAGCGATGGGAACTCCAAGAAAATTGAATGAGGTGCAGGGGTGGGTGGCAGTGAGGGAGCGGCCACTCGCTCCCTGCCACCCACCCCCTGTGCCTCTTTCAATCTGTTCGGGGAGCCGTGCTTATTGAACAAAGCCTGATTACCAAGGCGCAGCGCTCCAATCAAAGCACTGTGGGAGAGAGTGAGTGGCGGGAGGGAGGGAGAAAGAGCTGGTGGGCTGGTGCGAGTGAGCAGGTGGGAGGGAGGGAGAGAGCGAGAGATGGAAAGGAGGGAGAGAGAGAGCTGGCAGCTCAGAAGGAGGGAGAGAGCGAGCACTCTTACTGGGGAAGTGAACCGCAGTGACTTCAGAAAGAATGGGTGAGTAGTTTGAGCGCTTTTCCCCCGTCACCATCTTGCAAAATGGCGGCACCAAAATGTCACCTTCGCACATGGTATTTGAGGCGATTTTTTGCTCTTTAATTGTATCTCAAATGTGGTACTAGCTTTGGAGGAGGTGCAGAGAAGGTTGATTCTGGAGATGAAGGGTTTAACCCATGGGGAGGGATTAAATCACTTGGGAGTATAGCTGTTGGAATTTTGAAAAATGAGAGGCGATCTTATAGAAATGTAAAATTATGAAAGGAATTGATAACATAGCGGCTGGAAAGCTGTTTCCACTGGGGTGAGATGAGAAAGAGAGGTCATAGCCTCAAGATTCAGGGGAGCATATGTGCTTTTCCCAAAGAGTAGTGTGTCCGTGGAATTCTCTGCCCAGGGAAGCAGTAAAGACTGTATCATGAAGTTCTGTTTATGGATGGCCCAGAATGTCCTAATTAGAGGAGCAACTACATCTTGACAGCACAGTGGTGCACTGAGCAGGGCCTCTGCCTCATGGCACCAGAGACCCTGGTCCAATCCTTGACTGCTGTCTATGTGGAGTGCGCATGTCTCCTCCTCCCCACTTTGTGATCATGTGGGTTTCTTCTTAGGAGCTCTGATTTTCTCCCAGTGTGTCCATGAGAGGAGTTGATGAGAAGGTGGGGAGAATTTTTAAAAATGGATTAATGTAATATTAGGGTAAATGTGTGGTTGATGCTTGGGGCAGATTTGCTGGACGTAAGGGCTTGTCTGGGAATCAATTCCTCCACCTTTCACTTTAGAACACTTCGGAAAGCTCAGAGTTAAAAGTATAAATCTTGCATTTCCTCCTTGAGCGAAGAGCTCTTCGTTGTTTCAAATGTAAAATAAAGTCAAGCACCTGTGAAACTATCCTGTCCACTTCAGTCTTCCTCAGTCGAAGATCAGGCTGCTGACAGCAGCTTATTAAAGGGTGCTTCAGAAGTTGCAACAAGGCAATGAACAGGAATTTACAGAGGTTTGGCATAACATTGGAAACCCTGGCAAATGTGTGGTGGGAAGTGTGCTGACTGGCTGCATCATTGTCTGGTATGGGGACACCAATACCCCTAAGCAGAAAGCCCAGGACATCACAGGCAAAACTCTTCTCACCATCACGAATATCTACGGGGAACGCTGCCATTGGAGAGCAGCAGCAATCGTCAAAGATCCACACCATCCAGCACATGCTCTTTTCTCACTGCTGCCATCAGGAAAGAAGTGTTGGTGCCCCAAGACTCGCCCCTCCACCATCAGACTCCTCAACAACAAATTCAATCACAGACTGAGGAGGAGTGAGTATTTAAATCCTTGACTTACCTTCACAGGCCTAGTTGGATCGGACTGCTGCTGCTCGGAGGACAGCAGAGTCGGCGTTCCCAAGGCGACCATTGGAGGAGGGGCGAAGAGAGACTAATAGAGGAGTGAGTAAATTGCTTGAAGGCCTATAAAAGGAGTGAAAGGTGAGGGAGCGGCCAGCGAGGAGTGGGGCAGTGAAGGAGTGGAGACTTGGGACTTTGGCTCGAGAGACTTCGGTAAGAAGGAGCTCCCTGTGTGGTAAGCTGTCCTTTTTGGTTAGTCTTTTACTATCTGGGGTAGTTAAGTGCTCCAATTGTGGGATGTGGGATGTCGGAGACAGCACAGCTGTTCCTGACGACTATACCTACAAAAGGTGCATCCAATTGCAACACATGAGCAACCGTGTTAGCGAGCTTGAACTGCAATTGGATGAACTGAGGATCATAAGGGAAGCAGAGGTAGTGATAGAGAGGAGTTACAGGGAGACAGTCACCCCTAGAAGGCAGAAGTCAGGGAATTGGGTGACTGTGAGGAAAGGAGGAAAAGTGACAGTGCAGAGTACCCCTGTGGAAGTGCCCCTCAGCAACATGTATTCGGCTTTGGATACTGTTGGGGGGGGAACAGCCTATCAGGGATGAGTCGTGGGGGTCAGGTCTCTGTCACGGGGGCTGCCCCTGAGGTTCAGAAGGGAAGGAGGGATATGAACAGGGTAATTGTGGTTGGGGACTCATTAGTCAGAGGGACAGATAGGAGGTTTGTTGGATGAGATCAGGGATCCAAGTTGGTCTGTTGCCTCCCTGGTGCCAGGGTCAGGGATATCTCTGATCGAGTTCACAGAATTCTGCAAGGGGAATGGTATAGAGTAGTTATATCCCAGTGTGGATCAAAGGAAAGGCTGGAAGTCATAGGGAGGCTTGGTTTTCGAGGAATATTGGAAATTTGGTTAGGAGAAAAAGGGAGGTGTACAAGAGGTATAAAGAGCAGGGAGCTGAGAAGTTGAAGGAGGACTACAAGGAGTGTAGAAGGAATCTTAAGAAAGAAATTAGAAAGGCCAAAAAAAAGGCATGAAGAGGCTTTGGCTGACAGAGTAAAATAAATCCAAAGGGTTTCTATAAGTACATTAAAAGTAAAAGATTAGTGAGAGATAAAATTGGACCCCTCGTAGATAGCGAGGGTCGGCTGAGTGAGAAGTCTGAGGAAATGGGGGAAATTTTGAATGATTTCTTTGCCTCGGTATTCACTAGGGAAAAAAATGTTGAACCAGTTGAAGTAAAGAAAAATAGTGGGGAGGTCATGGAGCATATAAGGATAACCGAGGAGGTAGTGATGGCTGTGTTAAAAAAGATAAAGGTGAATAAATCTCCCGGACCGGACAAAATATTCCCAAGGACACTCAGGGAGGCTAGTGGACAGTTAGTGGGGCCATTAACAGAGATATTTAGGATGTCACTGGCCACGGGGGTGGTACCAAAGGATTGGAGGGTGGCGCATGTGGTTCCTCTGTTTAAGAAAGGGTCCAAATGCAACCCTGGGAATTATAGGCCTGTAAGTCTGACGTCTGTGGTGGGCAAGTTGATGGAAAGTGTTCTGAGGGATGGTATTTACAAATTTTTGGAGGTACAGGTATTGATAGGGAGTAATCAGCATGGTTTTGTCAGGGGTAGATCATGCTTGACAAACCTGATTGAGTTTTTCGAGGGGGTTACAAAAAAGGTTGATGAAGGGAAAGCTGTGGATGTTGTCTATTTGGACTTTAGTAAAGCTTTTGACAAAGTTCCCCACAGGAGGTTAGGTAAAAAGGTGGAGGCATTAGGTATAAATAAGGAGGTAATGAAATAGATTCAGCAGTGGTTGGATGGGAGGTGTCAGAGAGTAGTGGTAGAAAATTGTTTGTCCAATTGGAGGCCAGTGACTAGTGGAGTTCCTCAGGGATCGGTCCTGGGTCCACTATTATTTGTTATATATATTAACGATCTGGATGTAGGGGTGGAGAATTGGATAAGCAAGTTTACGGATGACACAAAGATTGGTGGTGTTGTGGACAGTGAGGTAGATTACCGTAGATTAAAAGGTGATTTAGGAAGGCTGGAGGTGTGGGCTGAGAAATGGCTGATGGAATTTAATACAGATAAATGTGAGGTGCTACATTTTGGAAAGGCAAATTTAAATAGGTCATATACATTGAATGGTAGACAATTGAGGAGTGCAGAGCAACAAAGGGATTGAGGAGTTATGGTAAATAGTACCCTCAAGGCTGATACTCAGGTAGGTGGTGTGGTGAAGAAGGCATTTCATAAATCGGAGTATTGAATTCAAGAGTAGGGAGGTTATGATGAAATTGTACAAGGCATTGGTGAGGCCAAATTTGGAGTACTGTGTACAGTTTTGGTCACCAAACTATAGGAAAGATATAAACAAAATAGAGAGAGTGCAGAGAAGGTTCACGAGAATGTTGACAGGATTTCAGGGTCTGAGTTACAGGGAAAGGTTGTGCAGACTGAGGCTTTTTTCTCTGGAGCGTAGAAGATTGAGAGGGGACTTGATAGAGGTGTTTAAGATTTTAAAAGGGACAGACAGAGTAAATGTGGATAGGTTTTTTCAATTAAGAAAGGGGGAGATTCAAACTAGAGGGCATGGTTTAAGATTGAAGGGGGAAAATTATAAGGGGAACATGAGGGGAAATTTCTTTACGCAGAGGGTGGTGGAGATGTGGAATAAGCTTCCGGCAGACATGGTCGAGGCGGGATCATTGGTTACATTTAAGGAAAGACTGGATCGTTACATGGATAGGAGGGGACTAGAGGGGTATGGACCGGGTGCTGGTCAGTGGGGATTTGCTACGGCATGGACTAGTAGGGCCGAACAGGCCTATTCTGTGCTGTAAGTGGTTATATGGTATGATTATAAGGTGAGCAGCCAGAAGTCATGGTCCACGTGGGGACCAATGACTTAGTTAGAAGTGGGGGTGTGGTCCTGAAACAGGAATACATAGAATTAGGCAGAAAGTTAAAAAACAGGACCTCTAAGGTAGTAATCTCTGGATTGCTGCCGGGGCCACGCGCTAGAGAGCGTAGGAATAGGAGGATGTGGAGGATGAATGCGTGGTTAAAGTGCTGGTGCAGGGGGCAGGGGATAAGATTTTCAGATCATTGGGATCTCTTCTGGGGAAAGTCGGACCTGTACAAAAGGGACGGACTCCACTTGAACTGGAGGGGGAACCAATATCCTGGCAAGCAGATTTGCTAGAGCTGTGGGGAAGGGCTTAAACTAGTTTGGCAGGCGGGTGGGGAGCAGAGTTTGCGAGCAGTGACTAGGGTGCATGGCCACCTAGTTAAGAATGATAAAGATAACAAAGGAAGGATGGAGGTTAAGGTAAAAGGTAGAAAAGGGAATGTATGTGAGGGTCATTCTCTGAAATGCATGTACTTTAATGCAAGAAGCATAGTAAACAAGGTAGATGAGCTTAGAGCATGGATTGGCACTTGGAATCATGATGTTGTGGCACTTAGTGAGACCTGGTTACAGGAGGGTCAGGACTGGCAACTAAATATTCCAGAATACAAATGTTTTAGATGTGATAGAACAGGGGGTAAAAAAGGGAGGAGGAGTTGCTCTGCTTGTTAAGAAGGACATTACTGCCGTGAGGTGGCAGGATGGTTTGGAGGGATCGACCAGTGAGGCTGTTTGGGTGGAATTGAGGGGTGGAGGAGGCATGAGGGCACTAATAGGAGAGTATTATAGACCACCAAATGGGCCAAGAAAATTGGAAGAACAAATTTGTAAGGAGATAGCATATATGTGTAATAAACATAAGGTAGTGATCATGGGAGATTTTAACTTCCCTCACATTGATTGGGATACCCATACAGTTAGAGGGCTCAATGGGCTAGAGTTTGTCAAATGTGTGCAAGATAGTTTTCTCAATAAATACATAGAGGAACTGACTTGGGACAGTGTAATAATGGATCTCCTGTTAGGGAACGAGATAGGTCAGGTGTCTGAGGTTAATGTTGGAGAACAAATTGGGTCTAGTGATCACAACTATTAGTTTTAGGGTAGTTTTAGGGAAGAGCAAAGAAGGGCCTAAAGTTGATGTTCAGGATTGGAGAAAAGCAAATTTCGAAGGAATAAAAATGGATTTGGGGAGTATTGAGTGGGACATGATTTTTTCAGGAAACGATGTAAATGAAAAATGGAGAATATTCAAAGAAGAAATTTTGAGAGTACAGAGTAGATATGTCCCAGTGAGGATCAAAGGCTGGAAGTCATGGGGAGCCTTGGTTTTTGAGGAATATTAGAAATTTGGTTAGGAGAAAGAGGGAGGTGTACAAGAGGTATAGAGCAGGGAGCTGAGAAATTGAAAGTGGACGACAAGGAGCATAGAAAAAATCTTAAGAAAGAAATTAGAAAGGCCAAAAAGAGGCTCGAAGAGGCTTTGGCAGGCCGAGTAAAAATAAATCCAAAGGGTTTCTATAGGTACATTAAAAGTAAAAGATTAGTGAGGGATAAAATTGGACCCCTTGTAGATAATGAGGGTAGGCTGAGTGAGAAGTCAGAGGAGATGGGGGAAATTTTGAATGATTTCTTTGCCTCGGTATTCACGAAGGAAAAAAATATTGAAGCAGTTGAAGTAAAGAAAAATAGTGGGAAGGTCATGAAGCATATAAGGATAACCGAGGAGGTAGTGATGGCTGTGTTGAAAAAGATAAAGGTGGATAAATCTCCGGGACCAGACAAAATATTCCCAAGGTCACTCAGGGAGGGTTCTGGACAAATAGTGGGGCCATTCACAGAGATATTTAGGATGTCACTGGTCACGGGGGTAGTGCTAAAGGATAGGAGGGTGGCGCATGTGGTTCTGCTGTTTAAGAAAGGGTCCAAATGTAAACCTGGGAATTATAGGCCCATGAGTCTGACATCTGTGGTGGGCAAGTTGATGGAAAGTGTTCTGAGGGAGGGTATTTACAAATATTTGGAGGTACAGGGATTGATAGGGAGTAATCAGCATGGTGTTGTCAGGGGTAGATCATGCTTGACAAACCTGATTGAGTTTTTCGAGGGGGTTACAAAAAAGGTTGATGAAGGGAAAGCTGTGGATGTTGTCTATTTCGACTTTAGTAAAGCTTTTGACAAAGTTCCCCACAGGAGGTTAGGAAAAAAGGTGGAAGCATTAGGTATAAATAAGGAGGTAGTGAAATGGATTCAGCAATGGTTGGATGGGAGGTATCAGAGAGTAGTGGTAGTAAATTGTTTGTCCAATTGGAGGCCGGTGACTAGTGGAGTTCCTCATGGATCGGTCCTGGGTCCACTATTGTTTGTTTTATTATATTAACGATCTGGAAGAAGGGGTGGTGAATTGGTTAAGTAAGTTTGCAGATGATACAAAGATTGGTGGTATTGTGGACAGTGAGGAAATTACCGTAGCTTAAAAAGAGATATAGGAAAGCTAGAGGAGTGGGCTGAGAAATGGCTGATGGAATTTAATACGGATAACTGTGAAGTGTTGCATTTTGGAAAGGCAAATCTAAATAGGTCATATACATTGAATGGTAGACAATTGAGGAGTACAGAGCAACAAAGGGATTTAGGAGTTATGGTAAATAGTACCCTCAAAGTTGATACTCAGGTAGATAAAGTGGTAAAGAAGGCATTTGGAATGTTGGCCTTCATGAATCGGAGTATTGAGTTCAAGAGTTGATATGTTATGATGAAATTGTACAAAGCTTTGGTGAGGCCAGGATTGGAGTACTGTGTACAGTTTTGGTCACCAAATTATAGGAAAGATATAAATAAAATAGAGAGAGTGCAGAGAAAGTTCATGAGATTGTTGACAGAATGTCAGGGTTTGAGTTACAGAGAAAGGTTGAGCAGCCTGGGGCTTTTTTCTCTGGAGTGTAGAAGATTGAGGGGGGATTTGATGGAGGTGTTCAAGATTTTAAAAGGGACAGAGAGAGTCAACGTGGATAGGCTTTTTCAAGTAAGAGTGGGGGATATTCAAACCAGAGGCCATGGTTTGAGATTGAAGGGGGAAAATTATAAGGGGAACATGAGGGGAAATCTCTTTACGCAAAGGGTGGTTGGGATGTGGAATAAGCTTTCCGCGGAAGTGGTTGAAGCACGGACATTATTTACATTTAAGGAAAGACTGGATAATTACATGGAGGGGAGAGGATTGGAGGGATATGGACCAGGTGCTGGTCAGTGGGACTAGGAGGGTGGGGATTTGTTCTGGCATGGACTAGTAGGGCCAAACTGGCCTGTTCTGTGCTGTATATGGTTATATGACTCCTTTATGGAATCTTACTTTTGCACTTTATTTATTTTTTTCTCTCGGTATTGCACAGTTTGTTTTCATTTCTTTATTTGTTTACATATGTACATATCTTCTTGAGTATAATTAGTTGCATCACCAATAAGTGGGAAATCTGCCTCACCTGCAGGAAAAGGAACCTCGGGGTTATATGTGATGTCATTTAGGTACTCTGACAATAAACCTGATCGTTGAGCTTCGATCTTCAAAGGTGAGGTACAAATCACAGGCCATAATCACGCCCGCAATAAACCAGTTTTTAAAATCACACATCTTGCAGAAATTCATCAAGAGGCTCTGGGTGATTTTTTTTTTCTATCTCGAAATCCATGAAGCTCAACTAATCAGCCATATTTCCTTTCAATAAAGGACATTTCTGTGACAGACAGCAAACATTTTACAGAGATTAGGGTACATCACACTTGCAACCAGCAATCAGATACAGTCACGCCTCAATTCCACATCCTTGGCAGCGTGTCAATGTAAAAGATGGCATGCACTGCTGAACCTTTCCGTCATGTGTTCAGAAGTTGGTCCTCAGAGAAAGAAGCCAAATATACCTGCATGGCATTCAGGCGTAACCATGTATCATCTGAGGTTCAGGTCCATTGATCCTTGAATGTGGCCGCACAATTAGATGGGGTGGTAAAGATAGGGTACAGCCTACTTGCCTTCACTTGGGTGGGGAATTGAGTTTAAGAGTGAGGAGGTCATGTTGCAGCTGTGTAAAACTTTGGTCAGGCCACACTTGGAGAATTGTGTTTGATTCAGGTTCCCCCCAACCCCCCTCCCCACCCATTACAAGAAGGATGTGGAGGCTTGGGAAAGGGTAGAGAAGAGGTTTACTCGACTGTTTCCAGGATTACAGGGTATCAGTTATGGGGAGAGGTTGGACAAATGGGTTGTTTGTTCTGGAACATCAGAGGCTGAGAGGAAATCTGATAGAAGTTCATGAAATGTCGACAGAATCTTTCTCACAGGATGAACAAGTAACACACTAAAGCAAACATTCTCGACCTTTTTGTCGCTATAACGCCCCTTCCCCCTCCCTTCCACCCCACCCCCACCCCCACCCCCAACCAACCACGGGACTCTGTTCAAAGTTTACAGGCCCCTTCCCTGTGAAGCAGTCAAGTTTTAGTTTATTCGGTACTCCTCTTCTTTGGCTTGGCTTCGCGGACGAAGATTTATGGAGGGGGTGAAAAGTCCACGTCAGCTGCAGGCTCGTTTGTGGCTGACAAGTCCGATGCGGGACAGGCAGACACGGTTGCAGCGGCTGCAGGGGAAAATTGGTTGGTTGGAGTTGGGTGTTGGGTTTTTCCTCCTTTTATACTTTTATACTCTTTTTTTCTTTGGCTTGGCTTCGCGGACGAAGATTTATGGAGGGGGTAAAAAAGTCCACGTCAGCTGCAGGCTCGTTTGTGGCTGACCAGTCCGATGCGGGACAGGCAGACACGATTGCAGCGGTTGCAAGGGAAAATTGGTTGGTTGGGGTTGGGTGTTGGGTTTTTCCTCCTTTGCCTTTTGTCAGTGAGGTGGGCTCTGCGGTCTTCTTCAAAGGAGGCTGCTGCCCGCCAAACTGTGAGGCGCCAAGATGCACGGTTTGAGGCGTTATCAGCCCACTGGCGGTGGTCAATGTGGCAGGCACCAAGAGATTTCTTTAGGCAGTCCTTGTACCTTTTCTTTGGTGCACCTCTGTCACGGTGGCCAGTGGAGAGCTCGCCATATAATACGATCTTGGGAAGGCGATGGTCCTCCATTCTGGAGACGTGACCCATCCAGCGCAGCTGGATCTTCAGCAGCGTGGACTCGATGCTGTCGACCTCTGCCATCTCGAGTACCTCGACGTTAGGGGTGTGAGCGCTCCAATGGATGTTGAGGATGGAGCGGAGACAACGCTGGTGGAAGCGTTCTAGGAGCCGTAGGTGGTGCCGGTAGAGGACCCATGATTCGGAGCCGAACAGGAGTGTGGGTATGACAACTGCTCTGTATACGCTTATCTTTGTGAGGTTTTTCAGTTGGTTGTTTTTCCAGACTCTATTGTGTAGTCTTCCAAAGGCGCTATTTGCCTTGGCGAGTCTGTTGTCTATCTCATTGTCGATCCTTGCATCTGATGAAATGGTGCAGCCGAGATAGGTAAACTGGTTGACCGTTTTGAGTTTTGTGTGCCCGATGGAGATGTGGGGGGGCTGGTAGTCATGGTGGGGAGCTGGCTGATGGAGGACCTCAGTTTTCTTCAGGCTGACTTCCAGGCCAAACATTTTGGCAGTTTCCGCAAAGCAGGACGTCAAGCGCTGAAGAGCTGGCTCTGAATGGGCAACTAAAGCGGCATCATCTGCAAAGAGTAGTTCACGGACAAGTTTCTCTTGTGTCTTGGTGTGAGCTTGCAGGCGCCTCAGATTGAAGAGACTGCCATCCGTGCGGATCCGTGCGCATCGGATGTCCCCCAAAGTTCCTCAACATGATTATCCAACTGCACGAAAACCAACAAGGTCGGGTCAGATACAGCAATGAGCTCTCTGAACCCTTCTCCATTAACAATGGCGTGAAGCAAGGCTGTGTTCTCGCACCAACCCTCTTTTCAATCTTCTTCAGCATGATGCTGAACCAAGCCATGAAAGACCCCAACAATGAAGACGCTGTTTACATCCGGTACCGGTACTCCTACTGACCACATAAATAACATTAAAAATTATTTACGTTGCGCGAGGTAAAAAGAAAACAAGGCTTTTACTTAAATGTGCTGTGGCCCCCAGGTCAGGTGACAAACTTGGCCATTCAAGACTTTCCAGTCTTTAGGTTTGAAAATCTTCTTTGCTGCTTTTGCAGTGTGTTTGAGATCACTGTTTTGCTGTAGGATGAAGCGCCATCCAGTGGGTTTGGAGGCATTTGTCAAACCTGAGCAGAAAGGTTTCTATACACATCAGAATTCATTTTGGCAATCAGCAATTACATCAATGAAGGTAAGTGCGCCAGAACCTGTGGCCATAACCCCCACTTCACAGATGAGGTGGAATGCTTTGGACCTTGGGCAGTTCCTTTACGCCTCCATACTTTGCTCTTGCCATCTCTCTGATACATGGTCTCATCTGTCCACAGGATCTTTTTTCCAGAATTCTTGGCAAGCTGTAATCTGGCTGTCCTGTTTCTGTGGTTAACTGGTGGTTTGCATCATGCAGTGTAGCCTCTGTATTTCTGTTCATGAAGTCTGCTTTGGGCAGTAGTCAGTGACACATCCACACCTGCATCCTGAAGAGCGTTTCTGATCTGTTGGGCAGGCATTTGTCATCAGGAATGGAGATCTTCCTTGGAATACCAGTCCCTTCATGATTACTTTTTTTCTTTCTTTCTTTCTTTGTCTTGGCTTCGCGGACGAATATTTATGGAAGGGGTAAATGTCCACGTCAGCTGCAGGCTCGTTTGTGGCTGACAAGTCCGATGCAGGACAGGCAGACACGGTTGCAGCGGTTGCAGGGGAAAATTGGTTTGTTGGGGTTGGGTGTTGGGTTTTTCCTCCTTTGCCTTTTGTTAGTGAGGTGGGCTCTGCGGTCTTCTTCAAAGAAGGTTGCTGCCCGCCAAACTGTGAGGCGCCAAGATGCACGGTTTGAGGCGATATCAGCCCACTGGTGGTGGTCAATGTGGCAGGCACCAAGAGATTTCTTTAGGCAGTCCTTGTACCTTTTCTTTGGTGCACCTCTGTCACAGTGGCCAGTGGAGAGCTCGCCATATAACACGATCTTGGGAAGGCGATGGTCCTCCATTCTGGAAATGTGACCCACCCTGCGCAGCTGGATCTTTAGCAGCGTGGACTCGATGCTGTCAACCTCTGCCATCTCGAGTACTTCAACGTTAGGGATGAAAGCGCTCCAATGAATGTTGAGGATGGAGCGGAGACAACGCTGGTGGAAGCGTTCTAGGAGCCGTAGGTGATGCCGGTAGAGGACCCATGATTCGGAGCCGAACTGAGTGTGGGTATGACAACGGCTCTGTATACGCTTATCTTTGTAAGGTTTTTCAGTTGGTTGTTTTTCCAGACTCTTTTGTGTAGTCTTCCAAAGGTGCTATTCGCCTTGGCGAGTCTGTTGTCTATCTCCTAAACATGTCCTAAACATTATGGATCCCTGAAATGAGGGGACTGTCTATAAAAAGTGCTGTAATTTCTACATGGTCAAACCAAAATGTATAGAAATAACCGTGAATAAAATCTGGAATGTTCACTTTAATTACATGTGAATTGTTTGATTACAAATTTAAAACAGGGGCAAATAAAGGGAAAAAATGTGTCTTTGTCCCAATCATCATGGAGGGCCCTGCAGGTCGGT
Source organism: Narcine bancroftii (assembly GCF_036971445.1). NCBI lineage: Eukaryota > Metazoa > Chordata > Chondrichthyes > Torpediniformes > Narcinidae > Narcine > Narcine bancroftii. The sequence continues at coordinate 16,398,744 of NC_091470.1, read as the reverse complement.
TGATCCAGGAGGTTGTAAAACATTGTGCAAATAATCTTCCTCTTTTCCAGCCCACGCAGAAAAGTTGACCTTCTGGAGGCAGCTGAGTAGATGGCGCAGGGTCACAGCTGGGAGAGCTCCTGCTTCAATGCTATGTGATCTTGCTGTGTGTATGGGCAGTCTTCCTGACTCCATGCGACGATGAAGTAAAACACCGGGGTTGAAGTAAAAGCACGGTGCTGGAGAAACTCAGCAGGTCAAACAGTGTAGTTTATGTAGCAAAGATAAAGGTACAGAACCAACGTTTCAGGCCTGAGCCCTTCATCAAGGTATGAGCAAGATGTGGGTAGGCACCTACTCACGCCTTGATGAAGGGCTCAGGCCCGAAATGTTGGTTCTGTATCTTTATCTTTGCTACATAAACTACACTGTTTGACCTGCTGAGTTTCTCTAGCATTTTTTAAATATAAACCATATAACAATTACAGTTTGGAAACAGGCCATATTGGCCCCTTTAGTCCGCACCGATTTAAGTGAACTCCTCTAGTACCACCTTATCTGCTCCCTGCCCATAACCCTCCAACCCCCTCACATCCATGTACTCATCCAACCTCCTCTTAAATGACAAAATTAACCCTGCTGCAACCACCTCTTCCGGAAGATCATTCCACTCAGCCACCACTCTGAGTGAAGAAGTTTCCTCTCATGTAACTTCTAAAGATTTGCCCCCTAACCCTTAACCTATGACCCCTCATTCCAATCTCCCCTCCACTCAAGGGGAAGAGCCTATTCACATCTACTCTATTTATTCCCCTCGTAATTTTAAATGCATCTATCAAATCCCCCCCTCAACCTTCTACGATCCAATGAATAAAGACCCAGTCTATTCAATCTTTCTCCATATTCTAGATTCTGTAACCATGGAAATTTCTCCCAGTGACTCCAGATTCCTCTCACAACTCAAAGACCTGCAGCTTGATTGGTCACTGTTAATGATCCCCCCCAGAATCTGGAGTGGGGGGGAAGGGGAAATTGATGGGTTTATGGGAAGAATTTTTTTTTAAAAAAGCATTGCTTTAATAAACCAGCTGCCCGATATTTGGCATGGAATCAAGAAATCGGAAATAAAAATAGAAAGTTCAGGAAACGCTCTGCAAGTACATTATCTGAGGAGAGAGAATCAGATCTGCCGTTCAGCTCCAAGACCGAGTTTTTCCGATTTCCATTTTCAGAATCTTTTCCCCAGCAACGCGCACTGAGATATGTGTTTCGGGTGAGGGGGAAGGAGATGTGTGGGGCAAATACTTTACACAGAGTATGGTGGGCAGCCAGGAGTAGTCATGGAGGCAGATATGGGGCCAGAGCTACTGCCGCAGGTGATGACCCAGGCAGAGCAGGGAGTGCGGAGTTACAGTGCTATTTCTCAGGGACCAACCACCTGGTCCTAATGTGGATAACTCCATCCATATATTGAATGGACTGTTAAGGGTGTTTTTTAAATCCTGCAACCTCAGAATCTCTGACCAAGATGGCAGTGCCAGTGCTGGGCAGTGCAGCATAAGGGGGAGATCAACCCTCCCCTCACCACTCCCCCCTCATCCCGTTGAGAAGGCGAAGCGTAGGTGATAACCCAACAAGGATGATGACCAAGACAGTGGGTGAGAAAGGGGGTCAGTGGCTGAAGGACTCGCACGGGCTGCTGGTGACGGGCTCTTGGGAACCAGGCATCTGAACTAGGATTCAAGAGTGTGCTAAGAGCAAGAAGGGCCTCGGGCGCTGAAGGGTCCTGATCGTGTCGGAGGTTTGGATCTGAAGCTCATGCTGCCGATGGATCGAACTGGAGACTGTGTGGCTGCAGAGGCTGCAGGAGGCGAATCCACGGACACTCAGTGACTCAGATGGGACCCTCTTTAGCTTTTCTTTCTCCTATTGTTATGGACACCGGGCAATGCTCATGTTTGGTGTAAGGCAGGCAAAAAATTAAAGTATTATGTTATTAACGTATTATTACATGATTTAAAAAGGAACCTTTGAGCATTTAAGAGGGTTTCTGGCAGATGCTTGCAAGGTTTTATTTGATATGGACATCATGTTGTTCAGCACAGACAAGTTCAATTTCTTTCAACATTGAAATTACATCTGGTGTGAAATTCTGGACCCAGGAACGCAGAGTCAATAAACCTCCTTTCTCTCATTGCAACCTTGTCAAACTGGAACAGTAAACAGATAATCAAACATAATTGACCAGTCATCAAACCATCCCGGTAACAGCTCCTTCAGTGGATAGTTTGGGTAAAGGCATCAGTAAAGATCAATAAAAGGGGCATAAAATAAATGTTAAATATGAAAAAACATTTTGTGATGGCACGGTTAGCCTAGCAGTTTGTAACAGCACCAGTGGCCCACGTTCGAATCAGCCACTGTCCGTCTTCTGTCAACCCTCCTCCTCCAATCAATGCTCACCTTTCCTCTCTCCTGTCTTCTCCTCCCTTGCAATTCTTCTCTGCTGCCCAGCCTTTTTAATTCAGGTGCCTGCCTGCTTTTTGTTCATACCTTGAAGAAGGGTTTAGGCCTGAAACGTCGGTCATACACCTTTACCTCCTATGGCATTTCTGTATTTTTTACGGCAATCACAGCGTCTGCAGATTTTCATGTTTCCCTGATGTCTGTAAGGAGTGTGCACTTTGTCCCCATGTCTGCATGGGATTCATGTATGTCTCCAGGTGCTCCAATTTCCTCTCATCCCCCAAAACATATGGGATCAGTTGGTCAATGGGGTGCAGTTGAGCGGCACAGACTTGTGGGTTGACAGGCCTGTTACCGCGCTGTATCTCTGAATTTAAAATGAAAATACATTTAAAAAAGTATTGTGACAGTTTAAAAATTGTATGTTTTTTTAAAAATAACTACAAGAAAACTACAAATGATATAAATGATGTTACAATCATTCAAAAAATACATACTTTTAATTTAATTTCTGGGATGCAGAGGTTTCTCTAAAGGCCAGCATTTACTGTCCATCCCTCACTGAAGTTGCACCAGTGCTCCCACATTGCGGTAGGGTTGGGTTTATACCCCAGGGGTGAAGAAGGACCAGCGAAATATGTCCAAGAAAGGATGGTGCACAAGTTGGAGGGGAATCTGCAGGTGGTGGCGATCCCATGCACCTCCTGTTCTGCCCTTCATAGCGGGAGAGGTCAAAGTGCATGTATTCGATGTTGGTGGAACAGGGAGTAAATGGAGCATCAATAAAGTGTTTGTCTTGGATCTATTGGGACTCTCCCAGGTGCGCGTAAAAGATCAAGGAAGAGCAGACTATTTTCCCTGCTGTCCTGAACAACATTTTGGTACCTGACTCAGAAAGATGATCTCATACACCTGATGCCTTGGTCTATAGAACATAGAATATTACAGTACAGTACAGGCCCTTCAGCCCTCGATATTGTGATGACCTATATATTGAAACAACAACTAAAAGCCCATTGGAGGATAATAAAGTTAAATTGTTATTCCGCACGTTAAAGTCCTCATGGGATTCTAAGACGGAATTCCCTAAAGCAGTTACTCAGTGACATCATCACCTCTCAGTCCCTCAAAGGTGTTGCTCATTTGCGCTGGGATGTTGGTGGGACCAGAAGGTTTGAGTCATAGGGAGAGATTGGATTACATTCAGTTTGTTTACATTTCTTTCTTTCCTTACATCCATACACATGTTTTTTTTTGCACTACACAGTAGGTGGTAATTCTGCCAGGCCCGCAGGATAAATAACCTCAGGGCTGTACATGATGACATGTAGGTACCCTGATAATAAATCTGAACTTTTAACTCCATGGTATGTAGGGGGCTGAGGAGTGACCTTATAGAGGTTTATAAAATTATGAGGGGCAGGAATAATGTATTTTTCCCAGGAAGACAATTCTCAAAATAGAGGGCAAAGGTTTAAAGCGAGAGTGGAGAATTTTTTTTTTAAATAGCGCAGTAACAGGCCCTTCCCGGTCACGATCCCAATTACAAGCCCGGAACATTTTTGAAGGGTGGGGAGAAAACCGTAGCAACTGGAGGAAAACCACGCAGACACAGGGAGAACAGACAAACTCCTTACAGACAGTGCGGGATTCGAACCCGAGTTGCTGGCGCCGTAATAGTGCTGCGCTAACCTCTACGCTAAACTGAGGGGCATTCAGAGGGTGGTCTTCACGTTGAATGAGCCGACAGAGGAGACTGTAGCAGCGAGCACAGCTAAAGAGATTTGGGCAGTCACACAGAGAGGAAGGGCTTTGAAGGACGTGGGCCAAACACAGGCAAACAGGACCTCGGCAAAATGCTGACTTGGTCTACACAGCCAAATTGGTCCTCATGATGACATCTCTCTGGATCCATGATGGTACTCCAAACACCATAGACCACCTTCCCCTGACAAAAAAAAATCAGACAATATCAAATCTATAACTAGCAATTGACCCAACACTAACTGACCTTTGGCAGAAAAGATTTTCAATTTTTCAACATGCTGGGAACGGGGGAATACAGATTGCATGCCAGCAGCAGAATTTTAGTTTAAACGGGGCATCATGTCCGGTGCCTCAAGTGGACCGAAGGGACTGTTCCTGTGCTGCTCCATTCAGATGCCTAACTTTCGGTCATGGCTAACATACAAAGTTAAAAAAAAAGTGAAACAAAGGTTTTAATATTGACTCAAATGTTTCATTGACCGACAACAATCAATTTTCTGCAAAGCTCTGTTTGTTAAATAATGAATTAATGTTATTCTCCCCCGCTAATCTAATCCTCTCAGCTGGTCCATAACAGCGCAATTTTCATATCTACTCTCTGTTATCAACACATTGTCAACCAGACTTCGTATTACTTCACTTCTATCATTTCAATAATAACACAATACTTGGTGATAATAAAATATTCATTCCGCTATTTGCAAGCATTAAAGGACAGCCTTCTCAGGTAGGGCATTAATATGAAAACCTGTTCGCTGGGTCTTTATTCTACCAGGCATTTATTGTGCAAACAAGCAAGTCTGTTAACCAGGGCCTCTCAACAACCCGGTCACCTCTCAATTCAGAGTGAAACTTTTGACAGTAAAATCTCCAAAATCTCCCCCAGCCCTGATCAATTCTCAGCTTCTCTTTCCTGCCCTCCGATCCATGACCTGTGGCCTCTTGTCTGTCGGCCTATGCTCCTCCACCCTGACCCCCACCCACCTTTTTATTCAGACGTCTGCCTGCTTTTTGCTCATACCTCAATGACGGGCTCAGGCCCCAAACATTGGCTACATTTCTTTCCCTCCTTTTGACGCTGTGCGGTTTCCTTCAGCACTTTTATGTATTTACTACAATCACAGCGTCTGCAGACGTTCGTTTGCTTGAAGTGTTCCTTTGACAGAATTTGGGGACAGTTTGAATGAAAGAAGGATTTAGACCAGTGGTTCTCAACCTTTTTCTTCCCACTCACAGGCCACTCCCTATGCCATCGGTGCTCTGTGATTAGTAAGGAGTGGCTTAAGGTGGGTATATGGGTGGGAAGAAAAAGTTTGAAAACCATTGGTTTAATTGTCGCTCATTGACTCGTTATGTTCATGGTTTCATATCTCCAAAGGAAATGGGCCAATGACAATTTTTTCTCAAGCAAAATATTTCAGTAACAATTGGGTCTAGAGCAGTGATTCTCAACCTTCCCTACCCACTCACATCCCACCTTAAGCAATCCCTTACTAATCACAGAGTACCAATGGCCTAGGGATTACTTAAAGTGGGATGTGAGTGGGAAGAAAAAGGTTGAGGACCACTGATTTAGATGGAAAGGTTTGCCCGGGGTTTGGGAATTCCAGCTGTTTAACGTGTAGAACCAGCCGGAAGAGAGGGTTCTGATCATTAGCGCAGCTAGATTCTGCAGAAGAGACACGCAGAGGAGAAGGAGCTGGGGTAGGTAGACGATTCAGGAGAGGGGTTCAAGAAGGTCTCCGCAGATGAAGGCTCGACTGAAAAAATTTTTAAAATAGAAATCTGAAAGAAAAATGGAAACTCACTGGAATTTAGAAGGATGGGGAGGGGGTGGGAATCTCACTGAAACCTACTAAAAAGGGCTAGATAGAGTGGAGGTGGAGAAGATGTCTCCTGTAGCGGGAGAGTCACGGGCCAGAGGGCAGAGCCTCAGATTAAAAGAACGTCCCTTTGGAACAGAGATGAGAATTTTTTTTCATCCAGAAGGTGGTGAATCTGTGGGGGACAAGTCACTGGATAAATTAAATGTGGATTTTTGGGTACATTTAAAGTGGAGGTTGGTAGGTTCTTGATTTAGTAAGGGCATCAAAGGTTATGGGGACAGTACAGGAGAATCGGGTTGGGGGGAAATAAAGGTGAAGGTTCAATTAGTGTCATGTAATACTACATTTAGAACATAGCATACATGAAATTATTTAACCTTTGTCTACCGTAAGGCAGACAAAGAGTCGTCTCTTTAGCCAGCGCCCCACACTGAAACCTACAGCACCTGGTGGTCCCAGGTGGTGTCCCCTCCAGTTACTGACCAGACCTGAGCCTGCTTAGCTTCCGAGATCAGACAATCCCAGATGTATTCAGGCTACTTGGCCTCTGCATATGAATGGTGGGGCAGATTCGATGGGCCTAATTCTGTTCCTATGTCCTATGGTCTGAAGGTCTAGTTTCTAGAAACACTCAACAGGTCCAACAGCATCTGCTGAGAGAGAAAACAAGTTTGTTTAGAAAACAGGAAAGATCAAGAGAAGTGGGTGGAAGAGAATATCATGATAGGGAGTGATTGTAGGACCCAGTGGGGAGTTAGGATCAGACACAGCTGAGTGGCTGTAAGGGCTGATGCTTCATGAATCCAGGTTCATTTATGACCTTGACTGATGTCTGTTTGGAGTTTGCATGTACTCCCTGTGAGCATGCAGGGTTCTCCCATGTGCTCCTGCCACATCCCAGAGGTGTGTGGGTCGGTAGGCTAATTGGCTGCTAGGATCCCATCCAGAGCATCCCAAATGCCAAAGTACTTCCTCTCTGTCACCCCGTCTGGTTGTGAAACCAAGTATGGGCAGTGAACACATTCTTGGGAAGCTGAGAGAAGAGTGCCTCTCTTCGGCATATCCACCTTGCTGCCACACCTCCCCTCCACCATCCTGCTGCTGTCTGCTGTACCACCAGCTAACCTGTTGAGATTCAGTCAGTTACCAGGTTGTGGGTCCAGCCCCACCCCCCTCCAAAGGCAAGAACCCTAAAATCCATGCTGAGATGCTCCACAGCATGAGATGTGAAACTGGGGACTCCCTGTCCTTTCTGATGGATGATCATGGATAGTAAAGGTGTAGTCAGTCATGGACTAATCACAAGCAAATTAGTCTGGTCAGGGTCAACACCTTGGTTGGAGTCAACAGTCTCTTTTCATCCTGGAATAAGAGATTGAACTAAATGGACACCCCTTGGTCTTCCAGATGGTTCCTGGAGTTTGCGGAGGTTTGGTATGACATCAGAAACCTTGACAAACATTTACAGATGTGTAGTGGAAAGTGTGTTGACGGACTGCATTATGGTCTGGATTGGGAGCACCAATACTTTTGAGTGGCTAGCCCTGCAAAAGGTAATGGCCACAGCCCAGGATATCACAAGCAAAACTCTCCCCACCATCGAGAACATCTACAGGGAACGCTGCTGTCGGAGAGCAGCAGCAAACATCAAGGACCCACACCACTCAGCACACACTCTGTTCTCGCTGCTGCCATCAGGAAAGAGGTGTCAGTGCCACAAGACTCGCACCACCAGGTTCAGGACCAGTTGCTCCCCCTCCATCATCAGACTCCTCAACGACAAACTCAATCAGGGACATTTAATTTTCATTTTTAAAAATTTTATTTTGACATACTTCACGGTAACAGGCCAATCGGCCCACAAGCCCATATCACCCAATTACGCCTGATTGACCTACAACCCCTTGTACATTCTGAGGGGTGGGACGAAACTGGAGCCACTGGGGAAAACCCATGCAGACATGTGGAGAACGTACAAACTCCAGTCCCTATCGCTGACGTTGTTTCTCCTACGGCTACGCCGATGGTTCGCCTTTTACTTTGCAAATTATTTATTGCTGAATTTTATTTCTGTACTTGCACAGACAGTTTGTTCACATTTCTTTCTTTCCTATGCATAATCTTTCTTCTAGAGTACAGTTCACAGATACCGATAATTAGACATTTTGCCTGGCCCGCAGGATAAAGAATCTCAGGGCGGTATGTACTCTGACAATAAATCTGAGCCTTGACCCTGCTTCCCCCAGCTCTGGGCTTCCAAAAAGATCTAGCACAGTGAAAGGTCACTACCAGTGGGTGACAAAGCTCACAGCACCACAGAAACAGACAGTGAGACCACACACTCCCCTTCCCCAGCTGTCAAAGCTGTCACTTAATTTGAAACTCTTCCTGAGAGTCTCTGACAATTACCCACATGCCAAAAACATCTGAAAAAGTATTAAAAAGAACTCAATTTAAATTATTTAAATTAATTCTAAAATCTTACTGACAAGATACACGTGCTGAATTGAATGCATTTAAACCATCAGAATAAAATAGAACTGTTAAGATGGATCTGAATGAAGACTAGAATCACCATGAAGGTAAGGGACTTAAATACATGGAAAAGGCCTTAGTATGGATGGTTGGCCTAAATATGATGGGCCCAAGGGTTTGTTTCTATGGTGTCCCTCCTTGAGGTGTCTCTTCCATTGGCTTTCGTGGGCCCACTCAACATGCAAGGGAATGTGGGGAGAGGTGGAGGAGGAGAGGGGCAAGGGTGGCTGGTGGCCATGAGATTGAGGAAGCCCGGAGGGACACAGGATGAAGATGGAAGGGAGGTCGCGGGGAGAAAGAGGCAGTGATGGAGAGGGTTAGAGGCAGAGACAATGGGATTGGGCTATCGCAAGAAAGCAGGTCACCAGGAGAGGATGGACAGAGGAAAGGGATTGGGCCATAGGGCTGAGGGTTGGGGAGAAGGTGGACAGAAGACCAGGAGGGGAGTCTGCCACCATAGCCACGCTGGAGTCTGTGCCCAAGGTGGCGACACACGTGCGGGGCAGCCCAGACTGTGAGGAGAGAGGGCTCCAGGGGCTCACGGCACCAAAGCAGGAGAACATTTCCCCACCCCACCCCTGCTGAGAAAGAGAAGGAGCCAACAGGGATATAACATAATGATTGGAGACATTGTGGACACTGAGGATGGCTTTTAAAACTTGCGGAGGGATCTGGACCAGCTGGAAAAATGGGCTGAAAAATCACAGATGGAATTTAATGCAGACAAGTGTGAGGTGATGCATTTTGGAAGGTCAAACCAAGAAAGGACAGACCCGGTGAATGGTGGGGAACTGAGGAGGGCGGTAGAACAGAAGGATCTGGGAATACAGATACATAATTCCCTGAAAGTGGTGTCACAGGTAGACAGGGTTGTAGAGAGAGCTTATGGCACATTGGCCTTCATAAATCAAAGAATTGAGTACAGGAGTTGGGATGTTATGGTGAAGTTGTGTAAGACATTGGTGAGGCCAAATTTGGAATATTGTGTGCAGTTTTGGTCATCAATAAGATTGAAAGAATGCAAAGAAGATTTACTAGGATGTTGCCCGGACTTCAGGAAATGAGTTAAAGGGAAAGGTTAAACAGATTAGGATTTTATTCCATGGAGCATAGAAGAATGAGTGGAGATTTGATAGAGGTATTTAAAAATTATGAGGGGTGTAGATAGAGTAAATGCAAGTAGGCATTTTTACTGAGGATAGGTGAGATAAAAACTAGAGGGTATAGGTTAAGGGTGAAAGGGGACAAAATTTAAAGGGAACATGGGGGAGGGGGGGAACACACAGAGAATGGTGGGAGTGTGGAATGAACTGGCAGCTGAAATGTTGAATGGAGGCTCAATTGAACATTTAAGCACAATCTGGACAGGTGCGTGGATGGGAGGGGTAAGGAGGGCTATGGACTGGGTGTAGGTCAATGGGATTAGGTAGAATAATAATTTGGCACAGACTAGAGGGGCAGGGCTCCATGGGTCTAAAGGAGGAGAACTCAGCAGTGAACCAGTGACAGGCTAGGTGTCTGTAGGACTCACACCAGACCTCTAGCTGCTGGAGACCAGCTCATGTGAACCAGAGATTGTGACTGGGATCTGTGAGGGTGTCAATGGTGAGCAGCCCTCCCGAAGGGCCTCGGGCACTGACAGCTCCCTGAACGTATCGGGTGTTGGGAACCAGGGACTGAGATGGGAGACTCGGCCGCCTGGGCCTTGGGTTCACCACTGACTGGACAGGAGGCCGTGCGGAGGTTACAGGAGGGGGCGCAGGAGGCAGTGCCATCTGAGTTGCTGGTGGTCTCTGAGGGGACTCGCTTTTGCTTCCCTTTCTCATCCTTATAGGGACACTGGGCTAGAGGAGCCTCGTTTACCAGGGCAGACAGAAAAAAAAGAATTTTGTGCATATGACAGAAAAGGATCTCGAATCTTGACTTGAGGTGGGTTGCAAGGTGAGAGAGTTGGAGAGAGGATAATGGGATTGGGTTGGGAACGGAAGGATGGTGATGGAGGCTATGGGCAGAAGGTCAATGGAGAAATGGGTCACAGGGAGAGGGTTGCTGGGGAAAGGGTTGGCAGGGAGAGGTTTGGTGTGGAGAGGGTTGCTGGGAAGAGGGGTGCCAGGGAGAAGATGACTCAGGAGAGGGTGGCTTGGGGAGAGGGTTGCTATGAGAGAGGGTTCCCGGGGGCGAGAGGGCTGCTGGGGAAGAGGGTGGTTGGGGGGATGGTTTTCGGGGGAGTGGGTTATGTGAACCCTCCTCTGACACTCTCCACCCAGCCCTGAGTCAGAAATATTCAGAGTGTTTTGACAACGAAGGCAGCAGCTATAATTGGCTTTGGGAACCAACCCCGTAGCAAGGGGTGGGATCAAAGCTGAGGACATAGAAGTGAATCTGTGGTCCACTCATTTGCTCTTTAACTGACCTTCCCCTTGTTGCCAAATGATTTTTCTCCATCCTCTCCCTCACCTTCAACTATCTCCCTTACTTACAACCCTTCACCATCTCCTCCTCGACCACCTTCACTCCCTCCCTTCCCCTTATCTCTCTGATCCCCGTACTCCCACCATCTACACCTCCTCCTCTCCTTCCCTGTCCCCTTCTCCTCTGCCCTCCTCCTCTCCACCTCCCTCCCTCCTTCATTGTCCTCTAGCCTTCCTCTCCTCCCCTCCCTTCCCCTCTCACCATCTGCACTTCTTCCTCTTGTCCACTTCTATGCCCTCCCCTCCTTCCTTCTTCTATCATCATCCAATTTCCTCCCTCTCCTCCCCTCCTACCATCCACTTCCTTCCCTCTGTCCCCCATGCCCTCCTCAACTCCACCTCCATCTCTCCTTCCTTCATCATCCCCCTCTTCCCTTCCTCTCCACCCTCCCTCCTGCTCTCCCCTCTCCTCCTCATCCTGTCATTCTCTGCTGCTCCTCTCCTCTTCCTCCCCTTGCCCCTTCCCTAACCACACTCTTTTCCCACCTCATTGCCCCCTCCTGGTCATTCCTCCATAACCTCCTCCCCTCCCTTTCCACTCCTTCCCTGTCCTCCATGCCCTATCACTGCCACCTCCCCTCACCCAACCCAACCACTCCAGCCTTCCCCTACCCACTCCCCACCAACACGCCCTCCTCTCACCTCACACCCCTTCCCCTGCTGACTAACCCCCATCTCTGCAACCCTCCCTTTGCACTCTTCCCTCCACATCCTCATCCCTCTCTCCTGATTGGCCCCTCACTCCCTCCATCTCTCCCACGCAATTCAAAATACTGTAAGTACCATCAATTTGTTGCTTTAAGACTCAAGGCTCTCCTCAATGAGTCCGTTACCCTGGCAACATGTCCAACATTATCCAAGGCTACTTCACTGTTCAAATCTCATTTAGGGTCTTGGTCACTTGAACATCCAGAGAAATCAAATGCAATGCTTTAAGTAAGAATCTATTCAAGTATAATATTATGCAGATATTATTGAGGAATAGTGAAACTCGACCAGTGGGTGTTAGCCATACAGAATGCAGCCTGGGGAACAGGCTCTGAGATGCACCCTATCTGCCATAAATACAGTAGCATTGTAACTAGCCCCACCTGCCTGCACGTGGTCAATACCCTCTGTCCCCTGCCTGCCATGTGTCTTTAAAAGCCTCCAAAACATTGCTTCTGCTTCCATCACCTCTCCAACACCACCATCAGCCTCCCACTACATCTCTGCCTTGGAAATCTCCTTTGAACTTTCCCCTCTCACTTACGTGATAAGGATTCCAGGCTGGCTACCCTGCCGAAGACTCTCTGATTTTTCTCCACTTTTATTCCAAGGAAACATTCCTGGTTGTTGCAGCCTCTCTTTGTAGACGTAGCAATTAGCCGTTATAGGGCCAGTGGGGTTTGAATCCTGTGCTGTCTGTTAGGAGTTTGTACATTCTCATCGTGTTTGCATGGGATCTGGTTTCCTCCAACTGTTCGAAGTGTAGTGGGTTGTAGGGTAATTGGGTGTAAATTGGGCAGCACAGCTCGCAGGCCTGCAACCCTGCTCGATGTCTAAAACTTTAAATTCTAGCACCTCGCCGAGGTCTCTGCATCCTTTCTCTAGTGTGGAGACTAGAACCGTATGCAATGCAAACTGAAGAACTTCCAGAGAGAGAGAGAGAGATCAGTCACTTCAGAGAGAAGGCAGCTTAGGGAGGCTCCATAGGGAGCAAAGATGGCCTGCTGAGTTTCTCCTGCATTTTTATATATCTCAGTACCATCATAGGGGCTGCATACTTGCTCATTTAACTCCATTCACCCTGATTTTATTGTTTTGGGGTTCATTCAGGAGTCTAGCAACAGTGGGAATGAATTTTTCCTGGACTTACAGATCATGATTAATTGTATTAATTGAGGAAACTCAGCAGGTCAAATAATGTACTTTATAGAGAGACTATAAAGATGTTTCAGAATTGAGCCCTTCAAGGTATGAGCAAAATACTTTGATGAAAGACTCAAGCCCTTCGTGTTGATTATGCATCTTTATAGAACATTACAGCACAGACACAGGTCCTTCTGCCCTTCTAGTCCATGCCGAGCTATTATTCTCCCTAGCCCCTTTGGCCTGCACCCTGACCTTGTACCTGTCCAAATTCTTAAAAATTAAAATTGGGCCCGCATTCACCTCATTCCACACTCCCACCACTCTCTGTGTGAAGAAGTTTACCCTAATGTTCCCTCTAAATCTTTCCACTTTCACCCTTAACCCATGTCCTCTGGTTTGCATTTCATCTAACCTCAGTGGAAAAAGCCTACCTGTATTTACTCTATGTAGACCTCTCATAATTTTATATATCAGATCTCTTGTTCTTCTGTGCTCCAGGGAATAAAGTCCTTTCCTGTTTAACCTTACCCTGGAACTCAGTTCCTGAAGTCCTGGCAATATCCTAATAAATCTTCTCTGCACTCTTTCTATCTTATTGATATCTTTCCTATAGTTAGGTGACCAAAACTGCACACAATACTCCAAATTTGGCCTCACCAATCTCCTGCACAATTTTACCATTGGTGAGACCAAATTTGTACAACTTTGCTGTAACATCCCAACTCCTGTACTCAATACTTTGATTTATGAAGGCCAAAGTGCCAAAAGCTCTCTTTACGACCCTATCCACCTGTGACACAACTTTCAGGGAATTATGTATCTGTATTCCCAGATCCCTCTGTTCTACCACACTCCATATATTAACTCCATAAAATACACCTATTTGACCCGCTGAGTTTCTCCAGCATTGTGTTTTTAGTTCAACCACGTTGTCTGTACCATGGTCAGTGCCCCTACACCAGATAATGCCTCTGATCACTGTGAGATACCACTGACCCCCAGCATGGTCAGTGCCTTCCCTACCGAGTACAGTTTTGGGCGCCTTATTTGACAAAAGACGTGTTGGTGTTGGAGAGGGTTCAGAGAAGATTTACTAGAATGATACCAGGAATGTAAGGTTTAGCTGACGGTGGTTCTCAACCTTTTTCTTTCCACTCACATACCATTTTAAGTATTCCCTATGCCATCAAAGCTCTGTGATTAGTAAGGGATTGCTAAAGGTGGTATGTGGGTGGAAAGAAAAGTTTGAAAACCACTGTTTTAATCATACCTCATTGACTCGTTATGTGCACGGTTTCATAACTCCAAAGGAAATGGATCAATGACAATTTTTCTCAAGCAAAATATTTCAGTAACAATTGGGTCTAGAGCAGTGATTCCCATCCTTCCCTCCCCATTCACATCCCACCTTAAGCAACCCCTTACTAATCACAGAGCATCAATGGCATAGGGATTACTTAAAGTGAGATGTGAGTGGGAAGAAAAAGGTTGAGAACTATTGGGTTAGCATATGAGGAACAATTGTTGGCTCTTGGACTGTACACATTGGAATATAGAAGGATGGTGGGCAGACATCATGGAGGCATTTCGAATGTTAAAAGGTCTGAACAGAGTAGATGTGAAAAGGATGTTCCCCATGGTCGGGGAGTCTAGGACACAAGGGCACATCTTCAAGATAAAAGGGTGCCCATTTCAAACAAAGATTGGAAAATTCTTCAGTCAAAGGGGCATGAGTCTGTGGAACTTGTTGCCACAGGTGGCTGTGGGCGCATTTATGGCAGAGATTGAGGTATTTGACTATCAGGGCATCAAGGGTTATGGGGAGAAGGCCCGGGAGATGGGCTGAGTGGGAGGACGGATCAGCTCATGATTAGAATGGTGGAGCAGACTCGATGGGCTGATGGGACTACTTCTGATCCTATATCTTGTGAAATACATTGACTGAAAGGGTCGATCTAGAACAGTTTTTGTGCAGCTATGATCCCTTTAGGACTCTGCTCAAAGTTTGTGGGCCCCCTTCCCTGTGAATCAGTCAACTTTTCGTTTCTTCTCCCTACCGACGACATAAAAAAATATTGATGTTACGTGAGGTGAAAAGAAAGCAAGGCTTTTCCTTGCATGTACTGTGGCCTCCAGGGGGACCTGTTGAAAATGGCTGATCTAGACGATCGACAAGGAGGGGATTGTGGAAAGGGTTAAGTGCAGCTGAGAGCAAGTGGAAATATACTGACTGAGGCAGAAAATCGCTAAGATTGACAAACCTCTCATGTACGTGACAGGTGGAATCTGGAGTTACTAACTTTTTATCCGTGACTGACAGATAGAAGCAAATTAGATTTAACTGAAGCATAGAATAGCTGGAAAAAACAAGATCATTTGTATTAACTCTGTAACCTCTTGTCCTTGAAGGTATCCTGCTTATCAATACTAATATCTATTATAGAAGAGTGGAGCAAAAACTTGTTTACTTTGATGTACGAGATCTGAGCAAAATCGTCTTTCTTCATATCATCAGCAATGGGGTCTCTCCGTGATATCGTGAAATAAAGCTTCGTAGATAAAGTTTCCATCTCTAAGAGAGTTTTATCCATCTGAAGGGTAAATTTCTTCGATATGTGGAAACTTACAATTCAAAGGCAATCAATAACAGTAATAATATAAACAACAATCTATCTGTTCCCTACCTCACAACTATCTGTTTAAGACAGAGGTTTTCAACCTTTTTCATCCCACTCACAAACTGTTTTAAGTAATCCCGATACCACCGGAGCTCTGTGATGAGTAAGGGATTGCTTAAGGTGCGATGTGAATGGGAAGGTTGAGAATCACTGCTCTAGGCTCAATTATTATTGAAATAATTTGCTTGAGAAAAACTGTCATTGGCCTATTTCCTCTGGAGTTATGAAGCCATGCACAGAATGAGTCAATGAGGTACAATTAAACCAGTGGTTTTCAAACTTTTTCTTTCCACCCACATACCTCCTTAAGCAATCCCTTACTCATCACAGAGCACCTATGGTATAGGAATTACTTAAGGTGGTATGTGAGTGGAAAGAAAAAGGGTGAGAACCACTGGTTTAAGAGGAACAGGAGCCTGTGCAGCTGCAGAGGCTGTGGGAGCGCTGGAGACAAATCCGTAGACACTCAGTGACTCTGAAGGCACTCTCTCTTTATGCTTTTTTTTCCTCTCGTACTGGAAGGGTGACACTAATGGCAACTCTATCTGCCTTAAGGCAGGCAGAAGGCAATTCCATGTAATCTTATATGTTCGGCACTATTACATGACATTAAAGGAATCTTGAATCCATGTGCCTATCTAAGATTACATGTTTCTATTGTACCAGCTTCCAATACCACCCCCTGGAATGCATTCCAGACACCCACCACTGTCATTTGACATCTCCCCTAAACTTTCCTCCTATCATCTTAAACAGATGTCCTCTGGTGCTTGGCATTGTCAGCCCAAAAAGTTCTGCATCCATTGCAAAGGGCAGTGGTGCCCTTTGGAGTACTGTCAACAGCATTGGTCATTTTAATTAGGGAAGGATATTAATGCATTGGGAGCAGCTCAGAGAAGATTTTCGAAACCAACAATGCAACAAACAGTGTCTCAAGAGGAAATCATGAAAATGAGGGTCTTATATCCACTATAGTTCAGGGGAATGAGAGGATTTGACTGAAAGATGTCCTGTTTAAGGGGTGGTTCACGTAGTTTAAGTGTGTAGCTGGTACAAGAAGGCCTCAAGCCTGAAACGTTGGTGATATATCTTCACTTTTGCTACATAAAGGCACTGTTTGACCTGCTGAGTTTCTCCAGCATTTGTGTGTTTTTTCATTTAACCACCGGTTTCAACAGAATCCTGCGTTTTACCTCTGGTTCAAGAAGGAGTCTTCCCTTGGGTGAGAAGGTGAAGAGGGTCTTGACACGGTGGATGTGGAGAGGACGCAATTCACAAAAGTACTAGAGAAACTCAGCAGGTCACACAGCACCCGTATGAAGTCGACGTTTTGGGTTTGAGCCTTTCGTTGGCCTGAATACAAAAAAAAGGGGGGGAGGTGGGAAGAGGAGAGGAGGGGAAAAGGTGAAGTAGGAAGAACACAGGCTAACAGGTAGGGCAAGTGAAACATGAAAGTCTGTAGATACTATGATTGTAGTTAACTCACAGAGATGCTGGAGAAAGTCAGCAGGTCTCGCCATGTTCACGGGAAGTAAAGATGTGTTACTGACGTTTCGGGCCTGCGCCCTTCCTCAAGGTATGGTGTCTGAATTAAAGACTGGGGAGAGAAAGGGGGAAGAATGGGAGGGGGAGGAGACCAGACCAATTGACAAAAGGTGTTAATTGAATAAGAGGAAAGGTGGGAATAGATTCTTGCTCTGTGAAAGGAGACAGAAAGAAAGGAGGGGGGAGAGAGAGAGAGAGAGAGAGAGAGAGGAAAGGAGACTGGGGTTGAAGATGGGGGGAGGTTTAACAGAAACTGGAGAAGTCGATGTTAATGGCATCCAGTTGGAGGGTGCCTTGACAGATGAGGTACTGTTCCTCCAATTTGCAGGTGATAAGAGGTAACAGGTGGATCTGGGTGTTCCCTCCTGTAGTAGAATCTCAAACTGAAAGTCACCATTTCAAAATTTGGACTCAGACATTTATGTCATGGATAAAACAACATTTTTTTTCCCTCAGGGGGTTTATGAGTCTTTACTCGAATGTGATGGAGGGAGATGTTTGAATAATTCTTTTGCAGGGGTACAAAGTTCAGGTTACAAGCAGAAAAGCCACAATTTTATTGAGTGACAGAAGAGGAGTGAAAGGCCGAATAGTCTACTCGTGCACTTGGGCAGTGATGAGTTTCAGGACAATTGTGGAGAGTGTTGATAACAATGAGTTTATTGTCCTACGCATTGTACAGCGTGCAAATGCAATGGAATTCTTACTTGCTGCAGCCAAACAGGTACTTTGTGGAAGAAAAAGAATTACAATAATCACAAGATCACAAGATACAGGAGCAGAGTGGGTCCATTGGCCTGTCGAGTCTGCTCCACCATTCTAATCATGAGCTGATCCATCCACCCAGCCCCACTTCCCAGCCTTCTCCCCGTAACCCTTGATGCATATGATAAATTAAGAAGAGACATTAAGTACAAAAGATGGATAGACATTAAATATTTGCAGCTACCATGGGACAAGATAAAATGTGGTGCTGGAGCAGTCCCTGATTAGTGTAACAAGACCCTGACAGCCATTGGAATGAAACTATTCTTGAACTTAGAGGTTCTGGGCTTCAGGCTTCTGTCCCTTCTGCAGTGAGAGGAGGTTGTGACCAGGTGAAGGAGAAGCCTGCGAGATGGCCCTACAGGGAAGGTCACCACACCAGTGGACCAGGAGTGGCTCAGCGTCTGCCGGTGACTTCCAGTCGAAGGACCCACACGGGCTGAGGGCTGCTGAAGACGGGCCTCAAGGGAATCAAACACTGGAACCGGAATTTGAGAGGGGTTCTGAAGGCATAGAAGGGCTCCTGAAGGGCCTCGGGCGCTTCCTGATTGTGTCAGGGGCTTGAATCTGAAGCTCAGGTTGCTGATGGATTGAACAGGAATCTATGAGGCTGTGGGAGCACTTGAGGTGAGCCCAAGGACACTAATTTTCTCTGAAGGGGCTCTCTTTTGCTTCTCTTTCTCTTACTGTTAGGGGCGTCGGGCAATGCTCATGGCAACCATTTGTTTGCCTTACGACAGACGAAAGTATATCATGCATATTACCATTTTTACATTATTACGCAATATAAAATGAACCTTGACCTTTAGGACATAGTTTCCCAAGCTGGGTTCCGTGGAAAGGTGTCGGGGTTCTGCAGAAGAAATTACCTGTTTTTATTTAAATTGCTTATTCTCTCTGTTTTTAATGCAATATGTTCCTGGGATGGCAGCAAACAGTGCTCTCCACCCTAAGAAAACAAAATGGCGTCATGAGGCCTGACATCATTTTCAACCAATGAGAATCTGATTTATTTTGGGGTGGGTGAAGCTGGCCATATTTTAAATATTCCACATGTGCAAATATTAAGAACCATGGATCGTTGGATTAAAAAAGAAACTAGAAGACAGGTCGATTCATCTGAAGAAAATACTGAGCTGCCGCCACTTTTTCATGAAGATTCTTCAATCACGCCTACATCGGAAAATTCAAGTGTTATAAAGAAACAAAGGTATGATGGAAACTACGTGTCTCTTGGATTCACCTCAGCCGGGAATAAAGAGGCACCAGGCGCATGATTTTCATATTATGCATGTGGTAAACCACTGTTGTGCCATGATTGGGTGCTGCCGGTTGGATATGGTTCCTGGGACTGATCCTACCCATAACCCCTTTCTGTTTCGATCAGTCAATGAGATTGATGGTTGCTTCAGTCTTTCGTTAGTAAAAGCCTGATAGTTTCACATCTCCAGCCTTTTGTGATCATTGATGGTACATCAATTATTTTTACTAAACTTTTTTTAAAAAAAGCATGGAACAGTAAAATAAAAGCCTGAGAAGCTCGACATCGACCTCCCGGTCACCGGACGCCTCAAACATGCTCGAACTTTGGCTACGCTGCCCCGAAAATTTCTTGGTCACAAATGCCTCACCATGGACGGGAACCAACTGAGACTTCTCCTTTCATGTGTCAGGCCCCAGGTTTTCCTGTTGATCAGCGATGCCAGCTCGTACCAAGCAGCTATGGAGGCCCAGTATTGCAGGAAGGTTAATGAGGTCAACACCAGGCATCTCCTGGCCACCAGAAAACAGTGACCTGGTGAGTCGAGTGCTGAGTACCTGCGGGCCCTTCGGATCCGGTGTAAGGCCGTGCCAGCTGCCTACATGGCCAGTATTGCTCTGGGAACATTCGCAACAGCCAGTGGAACAAAAAGTTCTCAATCTGCAAAGGGCAGTTAGAGTCTGGAGGTGGCTCTCCAGAACTCAGGTGATTACTTTGCTGCAGGCATTGCTATCTTCCCGCCCCATGAGTGACTGGTACCCCACTCTAGTGATCTGATCTTGGCCACCGTTGCGGGAGATCTCTCCAAGTGCTACTTGTGTGGGCAGGGTCAGCGTCCGAGGAAATGTTGCCCTGCCTAGGATGCAGTGAGCTCCAGGAAAAAGGGGGATTACGCCAAAGTTTGCCAGTCCAAGCCATCCGTGAGATCTAGCAGCGCCGCGTGCAGACAGTCGCCACTCCAGGCAGCGTGATCCGCGCCATCTTCCCTGCACTCCAGTGACAAATCATGCAGGCTGCCATTTTGGACTGCGTGTTAAATGCCATTTTCCCAGGCATACGATAGTACAAGGGGTCCAGACTGGCCATCTTGGGGCCGAGGGCAGCTATCTTGAGCATGGGAGCACCTATCAGACATGGACAATGAATCCATACTGGCCTCCATCAACCTGACCCAAGAGGCAATGCATGAACCCACCAGGTCCATGATGGACGTCCAGGTAAACAGGTGCAATATCAACTGTTTAATTGATAATGGGAGTAAAGAAAGTTTTATCCACCCCGATTCTGCTAAACGAATGTCCCTTAAAGTATGGCCCACCAAACAAAGCATATCACTTGTGTCCAAATCACACATGGCAGTTGCCCTAGGGACCTAGTGACCTTCACTGTTGGAGGTGTAGAGTACAAACACTTCAGACTGCTCGTTATGCCACAACTCTGTGCCCCCTTGCTACTGGGGCTGGATTTCCAGTGCCAACTTCTGAAAGTCACTCTGCACTTCAATGGACCTCTCTTCCCCCCTCACCATCTGCCACCAGGAGTAGAGGGTACTGCGCGGCTGACAGGGTGCTCATTAAGGTGGAGGTTCAGTGTTTATTGGGCAAGGGCATCATCGAGGCCACTAATAGCCCTTGGAGGGCCCAGGTGGTCATAAAGTATAGGATCTTCATAGACTACAGCCAGACCATCAACCGGTAAACACAGCTCGATGCATAACCCCTTCCCCGCATATCTGATATGGTCAACCAGATTGACCTGGTCAACGTATCACCAGCTCCTGATCCGCCCAGAGGACCACCAGTATACGAGCCCCCAGACGCTCCATCCCAAGGAACCTGTGCTTGTGCTCAAATGGACAGACTGTAGACTCTCCCCAATGAACCTTTGCCAACCTGGAGTTACTCGGTTTTTCCATTTTTTCTCGGAATACTCAGTTGATGAAGTCTGAACAATGACTAAAAACTGTAAGGTCTGCACTGAATGTAAACCCCAATTCTACCAGCTGGACAAGGCACATCTGATCAAGGCTACCCTCCCCTTTGAGCGCCTCAGCATTGATTTCGAGGGACCCTTCCCCTCCTCCAACTGGAATGTCTACTTCCTTACCATTATCGATGAATACTTCCATTTCCCCTTTGCCATCCCATGCCCAGACAGGACCACAGCCACAGTTATCAAGGCCCTCCAGAATATCTTCACTCTCTTTGGGTACCCTGGCTTCATCCACAGCGACTGGGGTACATCATTCATGAGTGATGAGCAGTGGTGGTACCTGCTGGCCAGGGGCATCGCCACTAGCAGGTCCACCAACTACAACCCTAGGGGTAACGGACAAGTGGAAAGGGAAAATGCCACCGTCTGGAAGGCCGTCCTCCTGGCACTGAGGTCATGGGTTCTCCCCATCTCCCAGTGGCAAGAAGTCCTCCCAGACGCACTTCACTCTGTCCGGTCACTTATGTATGTTCAACGGAGCATTAGACAGAGTTGATGGTGGGCATGTGTGATGGTCTGAGCCACATTCACAGCCCTCTGAACTTTCTTGAGGTCTTGGGGAGCAGTTCCCATCCCACGCAGTGATGCATTCTGACAGGATGCTTTCAACAGTGCACCTGTAGACATTGCTAGGGGATGCAGTTGATATGTTGAATTTCCTCATGGCCATTGCATCAATGTGGGAGGATCAGGACTGGTCACTGAAGGTGTTTACCCCTAGGAACTCCATGCTCTCTGCTATCTCCACCTTGATGATGTGAGGTCCACCCTTGTTGTCCACTGGTATCCACAAGACTGATCAGCAAAAACTGGGCTCATAAATCCAGAGGGGGGTTATTGAGGGCTCATTTACTGAATCAAAGTCCCAGAGCTCAGAAATAGGCCCACCAATCCACACTGTCCATATTACATAGCTGTGCCAGTCCCACTGACCCACATTTGGCTTGACGCCTTCTCTCCCTTGATGATTCAAGCTCTTCTTCAAGCTCTTCTTCAGCACTGCAAGAGTCTTCCCCCTTCCCCTCAGGACGTGTGGTCCACACCCCAACCACCATCTGGGTGAGAAGATAATCCCCCTCAATTCCCTCTAAACCTGCTCCCTCTCACCTCAAATCTATCCCCTCACATTTTCTTCACCTATCCACAGAGCTATAGAACATTACAGCACAGAAACAGGCCCTTCAGCCCCTCGAGTCTGTGCCAAAATATTATTCAGCCTGCATCTGTCCAAATTTTTATTCAATGTCAAAATTGAGCTTGGATTCACCACTTTAGCTGGCAGTGGATTCCACTCTCCCACTAACCTCGGAAGAGGTTTCCCCTGATATTCACCTGAAACCTTTCAAGCATGCTTGCATTTACTCTATCTATACCCCCCCCCCCCCATAATTTTAAATACCTCTATCAAATCTCCCCTCATTCTTCTATGCTCCAGGGAATAAAGTCCAAACCTGTTTACCTTTCCCTGTAACTCAAGTCGCACCAACAACCCAGTAAATCTTCTATGCACTCTTTCAATTTTTCTTGCAGTTAGGTGACTATAACTCCACATTTGGTCTCACCAATGTCTTATACAACTTTAGCATAATCTTCCAATCCCTGTACTCAATACTCCAGTTCTCCAGTTTCTGCTAGTCTACTCTCTTCCCTTCCCTTACCTCTCCACCCCCTTTCCTCTCCATTCACAGAGCCATCCCCTCCTCCCCCTGTCTGCTGCTGTGCCCCCCTCCCTTATCCACCTACAACCTCCTGCCTTTGGGACCGCGCTCCTCCCCCTGCCCCTCTCCCCCGTCCCCCTACCATTTTGTTCGGGCACCTGCCGACATTTTCCCGGTTTGACCTCCAGCATTGTTTTGAAGTCTGTACTCAATGCTTCCACGGAAAAGATGGTGTTTACAATCCATTCCACTCACAATTTTGCAGGAATGGAGGGATGTGAGGATAGACAGGGAAGGGCACTGGGGGATAATCAGCCATGGTCCCGTAACCCCTTCCTGCTCCCAATCCTCATGTTCCTTTCTCAACTGCAGCTGCCAGTCCATCAGTGTGTAGAGTCTGGATTCAGCTCCTGACTTGTGGACTGTCAGACATTCTTTTTCATTTAGAAGTATAGTATGATAACAAGCCCTTCCGGCCCACGAACTCACATTGTCCAAATACCCCCAGGTGACCAATTAACCAACTAACCCTGATCGTCTTTGGAAGGAGCTCCCGGAGGAAACCCTCAGGGAGAAGGTATAAACTCCTTACAGACAGGGCCAGATTCCAACCTGAATCGCTGTACTAGCGATGCACTAACCACTGGTTAGCCGCCCTGTCCATGGACTATTTTAGGCCATCACTTTCTGCACTGTTGCTCCTAATCCACCTGCATCACCTATTTTATCTGCGGTTTACACGGGTCCTCTTCCCATCCCACTCTTGACAGCCAAATCATTTTTTAAAGAAAACGTTATGATCGCTGGACGTTGATGAATAGCACTCCTGGCACTTCCTTAAAATGTGCCAGGATCCCATTGATTGACCTAAACTCACTCTGCCCTCGAGACTCTTCTACTTTATCTCATCCCCTCCAGTAATTCGAGAGAGATTCATCACAAGACTGAGATTCAGCCCTGTTTATGTCAATCTTCCACTTTCTTCCAACTCTTCCCATCTCTTCTCTCCCTCTCACCTCCTATCCTGCCTCTACCCTTCTCTCCCCCTCATTCTCTCCCCTTTCCTTAATTTACTTCCTCTCCTTCGTACTCCTCTCTCCCCTTTCCTTAATTTACTTTCTCTCCTTCATATTTCTCTCTCCCTTTCCCTCTTTACTCTCTCCTTTCCTCCCTCCCTCTCTCTCTATATTACACACACACACACACACACACACACACACACACACACACACACACACACACACACACGCACACACACACACACACACACACACACACACACACACACCTGTCCAATCTATGGGCACAATTCCAGCCCCAATCAATTATTCCTTCAGCTCACTAAAATCATCATCTTTGAATCTGTTCAATACCACAGTGATCAATCAGTTCTCTTCTCTCATTATTTTAGTTTGCACTCAGCGGTTACCTTTCACGTACCACAGACCAGACTCACCGAATGACTTGAAGCCCCAACCCTTTTCCCACTCATTCCCCCAATACTCCTCTCTTAATTAGTCAGCTCCCACAACTACCCAAGTGTGGGTTTGATTTACCTGTGGGCTGTGGTTCAGGATGACAAGCTCAGGTCCAAGTCTTTCTCAGGAAGATCCAAGCTTCAATGAAGAGTTCTGGCCCAAAATGTCGAAAGATCTTTTTCTCCCCCTGATGCAGCTTGAACCCACAGCGGATGGCAGTTCGCTCCAGGTTCCAGCACCTGAAGACTCTCATCCATCTCCAGAAGATCCACACCGACATGTTGAGGCAGCCCTACATCTCCTGAGGTGATGAGTTTTACAAGAGGTCAAACTGAGGGGCTATCGAGGAATGGGGAGATTTGGATGATCCCACAGTGCATTTGAAAGGGGAATGGAGCCCAAGGCCCTTGTTTATCCTCCAACCAACACGTCCATTTATTTCTGCATTTCCTTACCTCATAGAAGGAGGGCAGTTCGGCCAATCAAGTCATTGCTGGAATGAATTAACTGATGATAACGATAATGAGTTTATTGTCATACACATTGTTCAATGTATATCTCTACAGAGATAGGGGGAGAACAGTGTGATCAGAGTGGGATGGGTCCTCTCACATGAAGGTAGCTTTCCCGAAACACCGGCAAGTGTAGACAAAGTCAACGGAGGGGAGGTTGGCTAATGTGATGGCCTGAGCTGTGTTCTCAACTCACGGTAGTTTCCTGCAGTCTTGAGCACAGCATTTCCTGTCGCAAGCATTCCCTCCTCCCCTTGATCGCTACTGTCCCCTCCTTCCCTTCTCCTCCTGCCTTTGCGACCATACCTCCCCTCTCCCTCTGCTCTTTTGTTTGGATGCCTGCCAGCATTTTTCCATACCTTGATGAAAGGCTCAAGCCCGAAACGTTGGTTATGTATATATGAAGGTCGCTGTTTGACATGCTGAGTTTCTACAGCATTGTGTTTTAGTTCAACCACGGTGATACATCCAGACAGGATACTTGAGGTGGTATACCTGTAAACGTTGGTGAGTGACGTTGGGGACATGCTGAACTTCCTCGCGCTTCTGGGAAAGAAGAGTGGTCAGTGCACTTTCTTGCTTGCTGATGTTACCTACTCCCACGCACCTCAGCACTGTTGATATAAACTGGGGTGTGTGCTCCCCGTGGTCAATGACCAGTCAGTGATCACCCCTCTTCCATCAGGAAGAAGATTCACGAGTATGAGATCACGGCACCACCAGATTCAAGGACGGAGTCTTTCCCACCGTGATCAGACTCCTGAACGAACCTGAAAATAATAAAATGGTGCTGCCTTTGCTCGGGACTGACTATTCTCTCTGCTCTTCTGAACTGTGGCTCACTTGTGGCATCATGTATGAGATGTCCAACGAGATTGCTCACAAAACAACCTCTCTCATTGTGTGTGATAAGAAACTTGGACCTGACACTGTGTGTGGGTGAGTGGTAGAATCTTTCAAGGAGGGGGATTTGGGGAGGATAGGTTCTGAGAAAAATTTGCGGGGAGCGGTCTGCCCTGTGAATTGGCGAAGACCCAGCAAGGATGGGTATGTGAAAATATGTGACGATGTGGCTTGAAGGTCAGTGTGGGTGGGTGGGTGGGGGGGGGGTCTTGGGGGGATTGGAAGGTGTGAGTGTGGACATAAGCAACAGACATTACAAAAGGACATAGAGTCACACGTCATGGAAGCATATTCATTGGCCCAGCAGATCCAAGCCGGCCAGCATTTTCTCATTGGATTCATCCCAGTTCTCATTCCTGTAAAGAGTTTGCACATTCTCCCCGTGTCTATGTGGATTTTCTTCGGGAGTTCAAATTTCCTCCCACTGTTTGAAACGTACCAGGGGTTGTAGGTTAATTGGATGTAATTGGGCGGCACGGGCTGGTGGACTAAAATGGCATGTTGCTGTGCTGTAGGTTTACATTTTTTTTAAAAATTCCCCTTGATTCTGAGACGGGGACCAAGTGTAGTGTCTCTACATTTGCTGATGGGAAAGCAAATTGGCACAGAGTCTGTGAAGAGATATAGATAGGTTAAGTGAGTGGACAAAGGGTTGGCAGGTAGAGTACAATGTTGGTAAATGTGAGGAAATCCACTTTGGAAGGAAAGATTAGGCAGGTTACTATTTAGATGTGAAAAGTCACCACATGATCTCGTGTAGACACTTCCAAACCTCACCAGTCCGGTGCTCCCCTTAATGCAACTTCAATGCTGTGAGACTCTCTGCTTTCATCACACCTCAGTAACTCCTCCCGCAGCCCTCACACCCATCTCTATCTTGCTCAGTAGCTGAAAGACTCTCACCAGGCCTCAGGCTGCTGGAGACGAGCCCATGGGAACCATGTGGTGATACAACCACAACACTAGCCGTGCTCCCACTGGCGTACTGCAGGGGGAAACCACTGTACCTCCAGATAGGCAACCTGGGAGGCTGGCCCCACCTGGTTGGCTGTCAATCACCGACTTACATATAGACTCGAGCAGGGCCCTCCCAGGTCAGTTGGACACGTGGAGCCAGCAAATAACAGTCGGTCACACAGGAAGCCATCAAGATATGACAACTAGTGTGTACAGAGTTTAAGCTGATTAAAGCCTGTAGTACAGTCTTTCCTCGTGTTTTGTGTTTGCTTGCTGCACCACAACACGTCACAAACCAAGGATGGGGATCGGGATCTGTGAGGGAGCTGACAGTGAGCAGGGCTTCCCGAGGGGCCTCAGGTGCTGACAGCATTCTGATCATAACAGGGGATGGGGACCAGGAGCCGAGGAGAGAGACTCCGATGCCTGGAGATCAGGATCACCGGCTGTGCAGCTGCGGAGGTTACGGGGGCAAAGGAGGCGACGGGACCAGAGGAGGTGACAGGATCCATGGACACTCGATGGCTCTGAGGGGACCACCTTTCTCATCCTGATAGGGACAATGGTGTCTTTCGGTGTGTCATTACAGGGCAGACGGAGGAATACAAAGTCTGTGCATATTGTGTGGATGACAAAAACAGAAGCTTGGAACCTTCTCATTCCCCAGGTCCGAGGTTCCAGATTCCAGTCACCATCTGGATGAAAATGTTCTTCCTCAATTCCCTCTCAGTCTCTCACCCCTTGCCCTGAACCTATGCCCCTCTGACATGGTCGTCGCGGGGAAAAGATTCTTCTTTTTGACCCGTTCTCTGCCCCGCATAATATTTTATTTTCATCATGTTTCTGCTGCCTGGACATCAGAAGCACCTCAGTAAAGAGTGTAATGCTGTCTCGCAGAATGCAATCAATGTTGTAAGAATTATTGATCAAAGTATCGGTTCTTTAGTTCCAAAAAGGCTTATCTAAGCCACACAGGAGCAGTCAAAGGCACCACATCCAACCAACAAGCTCCTGTATCCATGGCAACATCAACTCTCAAGGGTCCTGCTGCTGCTTACACCCACCACCCCAACCACCTCCCACCCCCTTCCCAAACCTTTAACCGCTTTGTATTCTGCCCTTCCACGCAACCAAGGGCGTACCCCCACTGTGACCCACCCCCATTGTATCCTACTCAAGATGGGGAGGAGAGGGGGCTCACAGTAGTAGGGCCGCTGCCTCGCAGTTCCAGAGTTCCCAGGTTCAATCTGGACCTTTGGTGCTGTCAGTGTGGAGTTTGCATGCCCTCCCTCCCAGTGGCCTTGCGGGCTGCCTCCCCCATCCTAAAAGCACACAGGCTGATTGCTCAGTAAGCTGCTACAGATACCCCCCGAGAGCCTTGGATACCCGGGACAATTCTCCCGAGAGCCTCGGCTACCTGGGACGCCTCCACTGCTTCAATGGGCAGCGAATTCCATAGATTCATCACTCTCTGGGGAAAGCAGTTCCTCCTCACCTCTGTCCTAAATCTACTCCCCTGAATCTTGAGGGTGTCTCCTAGTTCTGGTCAATATCAGGGTTGTCTCGCAGGGCAGTATCAAATGGGGTTCCAGATCAAAGATGGTGCAAACAATGGAATGTGCTGGGTGTGGAGGAAAACGGTACTGTGAGCATGTCCAGGCACATCCTCACTGGGCTGGGCAGGCTGGCCCGCCTTCAATACCTGTAGCCCCTCTCCATAAGATTCCCTAATAAAGCCCTGGTCTCCTCCCTCAAACCTGCCTTGGACGTGAGCCAGCAGAATGTAGAGGCACATCTGGGTTTTCTGATCAATAAAGCCTTTGACCAGTTGCTTCGTGTCTGGAGGTGGTCATTGATCGTGCTGCACTGGGGAGGCGTTACTGTTGGCTGAATCAAGTGCGGCCATATTTGACTCACCTTTCCTCCGTATTCCAGATCTCTTGTTCTCCAGGGAACATCTGTCTTCGCCCCGGTAACCACAGCCCAAGACGGAAGGGTGTTCCAAAGTTCCATTACCATTCCTCAAACGGCTGGCCAGTTTCTGAATGAGAGGGAGAAAGGGATCATTAGCCTCTTGCGCAGGGAATCCATGACATGGACACCAAAGCAAGTTCCCACCTGCGTGGGGCTGCACCGACTCCACCTCGCCACCAGGTGGGGAAGCTCAGCCAACCTGCTGCACAACTTCCTTTTGCCATAACTCGACAGTAGGGAAACAGGCCCTTCAAATCCAAATTGTCCATGCCACCCAAGAGTTCCTCCAGCAATTCTTTGCTTACTCAAGATTCCAGCATCTGCAGATTTTGTGTCTTTCTACTCTTGTTTTCCAGCTTTCGGCTCACATCCCTCTGAATCTTTCCTACCCACGCAGGTGGTAAATATCTATCTAAATGTTCTTTGACCGTTACAATTGTCCTCAGTTCTACCAGCTTGTTCCATAGACTCGGCGCCCTCTTTGTGAAGAAGGTGGCCCTTGGGCCCCCTTCCAAATCTTTTCTCTCTTGCCTTGAATCTGTGTGTTGATTTGGAGTTAAACAGCAAAGTCTGCAGATGGTGGGGTCGAGAGCAATGCACAAACGGGCTGGAGAAACTCAGCAGGCCACGCAGTATCCGGGGGCGGGAAAATAACCAATGTTTCGGACCTGAGACCTTCGTCAAGAATAAGGAAAAGCAGGTAGATGTCTGAATAAAAAAGGTGGGGGGGACGGGAAGGAAGGGGAAGGGAAAAGTGCACATGCCAACAGGAAAACGGTCATAGGTAGACATGGGTGGGAGGGTAGAAGGTGAGACGCGACAGGAGGAGAGGATGAAGGGCTAAGGAGGGAGAAGGAAGGCAAAGGGGTTTGGAGCTGTGAGAAAGAAGAGAGAGAGAGAAACCAGGAGAAAGGGTTAAAGGAAATTCATTCATTGCTGCAGGTTTCTTTGCCAAGGGTTGAATTTAATCACCACGATGGCACAAATGGAAGTTGTTTATCACCCGGGCCCCTAGTCTGAGCTTTAGTAAGACCCCCCCTCCCAACTTTCCCCCCATGCCCCCTACCCCATCCTTCGTTGAATGGAATAAAGTGATAATGTTACGTTAAATAACATATTAGGGGGTCTCCAAAGTGCTTGATATCGACCTACAGCTCCAAAACAGGCCCTTTGGCCCTATTTGTCTGTGCTGACCAAGTTAGCCTGTGTTTGACCCATATCCCTTTAAACCCACCTATCCATGTACTTGCCTGCATGTCTTCTAGATGTTACAATTGTCCCTGCTTCTACCATATCCTCTGGCAGCTCGTTCCACATCCCCACCACCCTCTGTGTGAAGAAAGTGCCCCTTAGGAACATTTTAAATCTTTCCCCTTTCACCTCAAATCCATGCCTTCTAGTTTTATATTTCTCTGTTGAAATTATTAAATTTAGATGTTCAGCACGGTAACAGGCCCTTTCGGCCCATGAGACATGTTGCCCAGTTACACCCAATTAACAACAAGCCTGGAATGTTTTGTAGGGTGGGAGGAAACTGGAGCACCTGGAATAAACTTGTGTGGACACGGGGAGAACGGATAATCTGACAGACAGCACAGGATTCGAAACTTGATCGCTGACTCTGTAATGGTGTTGCACTAACCTCTATTCTAACTGTACGCCTCTTGACATTATGTGCACTGCAAATAAGAGCCCAGAGGTGATACAGGAAGTGAGGTCACATCCCACACATTCCCTTAGCAAGAAGAAGGTTGGCCACTGAGTTGAGGAGAAGTTACTCAGTGGGTTGAGAATCAGTGGCATTCCTTGTGATGGTCAAGGTTGAAGGGATTAGATATAGGAATGTGGGACTGAGTAGGAAGGTTGAGCGGAGGGATCAGGGGTGATCTTCATGAATGAAGCAGCACATAAACTCCTTCTGCTTTTGGACGATATTGGAGGACTCCTCAAATCAGCAAGCTTGTCAGCTGCAACACAAAGATTCTGTGGCATCTGGTCAACTGTTGTTTGGACCCACAAGATTTCAACGGAACCCAAGGCAGGTTAGGATAACAATGAAGATGTAACTTTCCCATTATGCAGCTCAAACCCATCCGGGTCACTGCAACAGTCTGCATGGCTGACTGGTACCAACTACAGGGCCACAATCGTCAGGGAGGTTCCAGAACAAATCAGAGAGTGGAAGTGGGCAGAAAGTACTCTGCTTGGAGGGTCAGTGATGAGTGGAGTTCCGCAGGGACCCCTGCTCTTTGTGATTTTTATAAATGACCTACAGTAGATGAAGAAGTGGAAGGATGGGTCAGTATATTTGTGGATGGCACGAAGGTTGGAGGAG
Organism: Narcine bancroftii; assembly: GCF_036971445.1. NCBI lineage: Eukaryota > Metazoa > Chordata > Chondrichthyes > Torpediniformes > Narcinidae > Narcine > Narcine bancroftii. Next base: position 16,367,788 of record NC_091470.1, on the reverse strand, counting down.
TTGTAGATGGAGCTGAAGGTTGTTGTCGGTTACAACAGGATATGGGCAGGATGCGGAGTTGGGCAGAAAAGAGACAGATGGATTTCAATCTGGATAAGTGTGAGGTGATGCATTTTGGAAGGAGAAACCAGAAGGCTGAGGACAGGGTTAATAGTCGGATACATAACAGAGTAGAGGAACGGAGGGACCTTGGGAATCCAAAACAATACTCAAGGTAATCGTGCAGGTTGATAGGATAGTTAAGAAGGCCTCGATAGGATGCTGGCCTTCATTCATCAGGGGATTGAGTTCAGGAGTAGAGAGATCATGTTGCAGCTCTACAAATTTCTCGTAAGATCGCATTTAGAGTATTGTGTTCAGTCCTTGTCACCTCATTATAAGAAGGATGTGGAAGCTATGGAGAGGGTACAGAGGAGATTGACCAGGATGTTGTCTGGTTTGGAAATTAAGTCTTATGAGGCAAGGTTAGGAGAGTTGGGACTTTTCTCGTTGGAGCGCAGAAGGATGAGAGGAAACTTAATAGTTCTACAAGATTTTGAGAGGCATAGATGTGGCCAGCACCTGTTTCCCAGGGCGAGAGTAGCAAACACCAGAGAACACATGTACAAAGTGAAGGGAGGGAAGTTTAGGGGAAACATCAGGGGTAAGTTTTTTTACAGAGAGTTGTGGGTGCCTGGAATGGTGATGGAGGCAGGAACATTAGGGACATTTAAGGGATTCTTAGAAAAATAGAGGGTTATGAGGTAGAGAGGGTTTAGTTTTTTTTGGTAGGAATATATAGGTCGGCACAACATTGTGGGCCGAAGGGCCTATACCGTGCTGTAATGTTCTGCACATTACTTGGTGATCTGTGCCCTTCTCTTCCAACCAGCCTGGCAAAAACCAGGAGCTCGCCAACCAAGTGTGTGTGTGTGTGTGTGTGTGTGTGTGTGTGTGTGTGTGTGTGTGTGTGTGTGTGTGTGTGTGTGTGTGTGTGTGTGTGTGTGTGTGTGTGCGTGTGTGTGTGGGACCTCCCAACTCTGTGCCTTGCCACAGGAATACACGTTCCTCCCACAGGCTGTGAAACCCCCTCTTCCCCCACCCACCGGAAACTCTGGTTCGAATCCGGTGTTGTCTGTATGGACTTTGTACATTCTCCCTGTGTCTGCAAGGGATTCCTCTGGGTGCACCCTTCAAAAACATACAGGGATTGTAGGCCAATTGGTGTATTTGAGCGGTGCGTGCTGGTGGGTTAAGAGAGGCCTGTTACCGTGCTGTGTTTCTAAATTAAAATGAAAGGGAATCTGGATTAATCTGTGATTCATCCTGTCTAGTCACTTCAGTTCAACTTGAGGTAGAATGTGCTATCTTGCCTGGTCACCAGGTGACAGGAAATTAGACAAACACGGAGGTCTGCAAACACTGTGGTTGTAGTAAAAATCCCACAGAAATGCTGCAGGAATCAGTCGGACTTGCAGCGTCCATAGGAGATAAAGATACATTTATAACCCATATTTCTGGCCTGAGCCCTTCTTCAAAGAATAAGAACAGGAAGGTGTCAGAATAAAGACTGAAGAATGGGAGGGGGAGGACACCAGCCAACAAAAGGTGTTCATTGGACATAATAAGAGGAAAGGTGAGAATTGATATTGGCTCCATGAAAGAAGACAGAGGGAAAAGGGGGGAGAGAGACAGAGTTGGGGAAAGGTAATAGAGGAAGAAGAAGGTGGGGGAGGGGGAGTTAATGGAAACTGGAGGTCGATATTAATGCCATCTAGTTGGAGGGTGCCCCGATGGAAGATGAGGTGTTGTTCCTCCAATTTACGGGTGGTCTCAGTCTGGCAGTGCATGCGACCATGGACAGACTTGTCTGCGAGGGCATGGGATGGGGAAACTGAAATGGGGGGGGTGGGGGCACTGGGAGATCTGTGCTATTGCAGGAAAGGAGAGAAGAGCTTGCAGAGGGAGCAGGTAGGCCCTTCACCCCTGGGTGTGAGACTTCAGACTGGGGAAGCAGGAATTGCTTTCTTTGGAGTGGAGGTAGTTGAGAAACCTCTGAAGCTGGAACCGCAGGGATTCAGTAGGTTAGGCAGCATCCGTGGAGAGAAATGGACAGTCAACATTTCGGATGTGAACGCACATTTTCGAGACTGAGGGGAGATTGTGAACATTAGTTGATAGGATAGTTAAGAAGGCCTGTGGGATATTGACCTTCATGATTAGGGAGAATGAGTTCAAGAGTAGAGAGGTCATGCTATAACTCTACAAATCTCTGGTAAGACCATACTTAGAATATTGTGTTCAGTTCTGGTCACTTTATTACAGGAAAGATGTGGAAGCTATGGAGAGGGGGCAGAGGAGATTTACCAGGATGTTGCCTGGATTGGAAAATAAGTCTTATGAGGCAAGGTTAGGAGTGTAGAAGGATGAGAGGAGATTTAATAGAGGTCTACAAGATTATGAGAGGCAATAGATAGGGTGAACAGCCAGCACCTGTTTCCCAGGGCGGGAGTAGCAAACATTAGAGGACATCTGTACAAAGTGAAGTGAGGGAAGTTTAGGGGAGATGTCAGGGTTAAGTTTTTTTACACAGAGAGTTGTGGGTGTCTAGAAGGCTGGAACATTAGGGACATTTAAGAGATTCTTAGGCACATGGATGAAAGAAAAATAGAAGGTTATGGGTAGGGAGGGTTTAGTACTTTTTGTAAGGAATATATGGGTCGGCACAATATCAAGAGCTGAAGGGCCTGTACTGTGCTATAGTGTTTTATGTTCTATAAAGCTTTGGGAGGGGAAGGTGCTGAGGTGGAGCCCAAGGTAATAGGATAGAGGACAGCTGAAGGTGGGAGAGGCAGAGGAGTGGGGGTGGAGACCCGGGTGGGATTGTGTGGGCGGGAGGATGGTGAAAGTGAATGGGCTAGAAGAGTGGGAAAACAGCTGAAGGGCAGGTGGAAACAAAAGCCCCTTTCACACTGGCACCTTATCCCAGTAATTAACGGCCATTCTACCGGTTAAAGGGCCAGTGTGAACATTCGCGAGTCAGTCGACCACCAGGCAGGGCATATGATCCCCGGGTGCCCGTGGCCGATTAGCCCAGTGTGAAAGGGACATGGACTATCTCGGGACAAAGTAGTGATGTTTTACCATGAGTGCAGAAACGTGAAGGAAATAAAAGATTAACAAGGTTGAAACTTTGTTTAAATACATTAATCAGGATTTAGTAAATTGAATACAATGTATTTAAACAAAATTAATCATGCCTAATTATAACATAATTAAGCTTTATGTTCAGCACAGTACGAGCAATTCAGCCCCTGTTGTTGTGTCGACCTATATAAACCTACTCCAGAAAATCGTAGCTTGAGTAAAACACACATGAATAAGAGTGTGGGAAAGTACGCACACAATGTAATACAAAATACATGCATAAAGTATAAAGGACTGTGGGAAAGTGGTAGTGGCAATAAAACACATAGGCACACAATTTGTAACAAGTGTGGGGAGGTCAGAGCGGGCATGAACTACACATGCGCACGCTCACACGCACAAAATGAAGTGGGTACATCCAACAATCAAGGTAAAAGAGAGGAAAGGGAGAGAAAGAGAGGCAGAGAGTCAGAAGATAGAGAGAGTGAGAGAGAGAGAGCGTGAGAGAGAGAGACTGACTACAGGTAGGCAAGAAACTAACTGCCTTTTCCTTTAAAGCCCCCCATGTCACAGTGTGTCTTGGCATAATGGAAGGGCTGTATGCTCAGAGCACTCATATTGGGGCTTCTCTGCTGCACGGAATTCTGAGAGGGCAGGTCCGCCATCACTCGATGTGTCACTCAGGATGTCTCCAGTGCAGGATAGGAACCCCCTCCCCCTGGAGATGCCTGGTGGTGAGTGTGAAAGGACGCAGAGAACCGGTTAACTGTGGTCCAGTGTGAAAGGCAAAAACGGCTTCTTTAACTGATTCATTAAACAACTGATTTACTGGTTGGCCAGTGTGAAAAGGGCTAAAGACAAATCATCCAACCTCATACTGTATGACTCTGGAATCCTGCTGTGTTCATGGCTACACAGCAGCAACGTTTACCCTTCAAAGGTATTTCAGTAAGTTGGATTCTTGTTTTCGATGTGATCAGACGGCCAATACTTTTTTGCATACTGTTTGGCTTTGTGATCGATTGCAACAGTTTTGGAAAGGTATTCAATCTGTTTTTAACAGTTTATATAATATCCATCTTGTATTAGATCCCGATATATTTTTATTAGGGAACATGCAATCATTAATCGATTTAGGTTTAGAGGATTATCAGATTTCATTTATTTATTTAGCTTTAGTCGTGGCTAAGAAATGTATAGCACTTACTTGGAAAGATAGAAATATACTAACTTTAGATAAGTGGTATTTGGAAATGAAATTTTGTTTGACTATGGAAAGGATATCTTTTTCAATTCAGGATAAGATGTCTTTTTATAAGTTAAAGTGGACTCTGTTTGGTAATTATATGCATTTAAGTTTGATTTAAATATATGTTTAAGTGTGATATTTTAGTATTGAAAATTTTTTTTGTTGTTGTTAGAATTTTTTTAGGTTAAGTTTTATCTCTTTTTTTGTAAGTGGGTATTTTTTTTCATATATAATATTGTCAATTTTATTAACTCTTCACTCTTTATTTTGGGGGGAGGGTTGGACTAATTTTAAGTTAGACTATTAATATTGTGTTACAATTAATGGGGGGTTATATTGTGTAGTTTTCTGATGTAATATTGTAATCATACCTTTTTAAATTTTTTTTTCTATTTTTCTTTAAATGTAATTCTTTATTGTATTCATGTTATAAAAATTTTAAATAAAGTCTTTAAAAAAAAAGGTATTTCATTGGGGCACTACAACACTTTGGGAGATCCTGGGGATATTGTACTTCATAAACAAGCGTGCTGGAGAAACTTAGCAGGTCCCGCAGCGTCCATGGGAAGTGAAAGGGTGACCAACTTCTCGGGCCTGGGCCCTTCATCAGGAATAAGCAAAACTAGGCAGGTACCTGAATAAAAAGTGGGCGGTGGGGAGGAAGGAGCAGGGGGAGGAGCATAGGCTAGTAAGTCACAGGGGCAGTAGAGAAAAAAGTGAGTTGTGGAAGGATGGGGGTGGGGAAGCTGGAGGAAAGGAAACGGAGGTACAAGGGAAAGAGAGGGAGTCGGGGGAGGGGGTGAACAGAAACTGGAAAAGTCAGTGTTAATGCCGTCTGGTTGGAGACCACCTGCCTGTTTTTGCTTATACAGTCAAACTCCTGGTATCTGGCATCTATGGGGATTGGGAGATGCCAAATAAATGAGTTTTCCGGTTGCATGAGATTGTGTGATTAGTGGAGCTAATTTTTTACCTATTTATTTTCCACATTTTTTGGCCACTTACTTGAGGCTGCCAGTTGCTTGAATTCTGGCTATGGGGGATTTTACTGTTCTTGGTGAAGGACCCAGGCCCAAAACGTTGGTTACCCTTGGATGTTGTGGAACCTGCCGAGTTTCTCCAGCATGTTTGCGTACTGCATTTGACCCCAGCACCTGCAGACTTTCTGGTGTAACTGTGCTACATAATTGCAGGCCGTCGATTTTCATTGCACACAAAAGGTTGGGTAATTTTTTAATCACTACAGAGGAGCAGCAGGTCAGTTCCGAGAATTTATTACAATGCCACACTCGCACAGCATCACAGATCAATTCTAGATAACATAAATATACAGACACAGGAACTGAATCTCATGCAGCCATGCTCACGGTGGGAGACGGCTCGGGGATTTGGGGGTGGGCAGGCCCCTGTCTCTTCCAACAACTGACAGAGTGAGGAACTCATTGGTCAGCCGTTTTCATTGCACGAGCCCAGCCCCAATCCCACTGCTGTTTCCCCCTCCCCCCACAACCCCACCACCATTTTCAGTTCACCAGGCATGAGGCACGGCTCAATAACTTAAAGGGATGCTCACCTGGGATGTGTGTGTCCACCCACAGCGGAGGGCCGCACGGAGCAACATAGGTGAGCTCGCACTGGGGAGGTGCGGAACACTGCAGACCCTCCTCAAGTAAAACAAATGCTTAATAAACTACCCCGATCTTCAAAACCAATGTCATTAAATAACAAAGTCCACATAGAGAACAAAAAATCATAATTGACATTCAGCTCAACTTGTTTTGGAATTTTCCACTTTCAAAGCAACATTAGCCAGAGCTTATTCTCTCTTTACTTTCTTAGTTCTCTGAAAGTAAGATCAAATCTCAGCCTGCGGAGGGTCTCTGAGAAGGTGCTTCAACATTTCCAGTCCTTCAGCTCAAGAGGCGAGTTCCAGGAATCCGACCCAAAGGACTCTTTCCCTGATCCGGGATAGCATTGAGGGGATCCTGTGGGAGGTGGTGCTCCCAAGCACCAAGGGGCGTAAAGGGGCGGGTTGGAGAGGTGTCGGTCTCTGCCGGTCGTTCAATCTCCCTCCCAAGCACCTGGTGGGGAGGGCACGACGTGAAGTGGGGGGGCAAGGTGAAGTCCGTGTCCAGTTACACCTTGCTGGCCCCATGTTTCTCCAGCCAGGACTTGACCCCGGCCAGGCTGTAGAAGAAGGGTCCCTTGCCCCCGAGGTGAGCCACCTTGCCATGATGCACAATGCAGAAGCGCTCAGACGACACACCGTATGCCTTGTTGGCCTCATCATCCATGGAATCGGCCACCACCTGGCACCAGGGCTCCAGGTGGTAGCGGCGGAGGAGCAGGGAGGCGGCGGAGCAGCGCTCGGCCAGGCTACGGTGCCGACGCAGTTGGTGGGGGGATGCTGCCGCCCAGCCGTCCGAGGGGTGAGCCTCCTCGATGTAGACCAGCAGGAAATCGGCCGACCCAGACCGCTCCTCCGCCAGGCAGCGGAAGGCAGGCAAGGTAGCCACAAAGGGCGGTCACGTGGCTGAGCCAAAGTTGAGGACCAGCGGGCGGCCGGGGGTGGCTAGGTCCAGCAGGCGGCAGGGCGCCCCTCCTCCCCCGGCCCCCTCGCCCACCCGCACCACCCCCGCATTGGGGGCCACCCCGCCTGTTTTCACCCGCTTCAGGGCGTCCAGCAGGAAGCTCTGCCACACTGACCGCAGCCCCGCCAGAGTCAGCATGCGTCGGTGGACCCCCGTCCCCTCGCCAGACCCCCGGCCGCTCAGCAGGACCACCACCTGCTTGAGGAGAGCCACCGCGTCGTACACCCCCAGGAAGAGGCAGTTGGAGAAGAATCCCGGGAGAATCTGAAGCTTGATCAAGAGGTCCACGCTCAGCAAGCCCATGGCGTCACTCCACAGGGAGTTGGGGTCTTCTCCAGGCTGGGTTGGAGTCTCAACCTTCCTCTAACTCTGCTCCATTCTATTGCCCAAAACAACATGCACTAAAAGTCCTCCTCTTCCTCAGACAGATGTGGGTAGAGCGAAGCAGCAGAAATGAGATTAGTCCTGCAGCTCTGCTCTCTGCACTGTCTGCCACAGCTCTGCTCGGACCTGCAGTGAGCTCCCAGTCTCCAGCCCGAGACAGCTTTTATACACCCAGCTGTCCCTGATTACTCTGGCTTGGCCAAGCAGTACTAATCTCTGCTGAAGATCGTGACGTCGAGGGAGAAAAGTTTGCCCAGTCGTTTGAAAAAAAAACACACCGAGAGGAGGCATATGCTTTGTAAAACAAACAGGCTATTGCCACACATGAGGAACTCAGCTGGGTCAAGCTGCAGCGGAGGGAGAAAAAGGACGGTCGATGTTTCGAGTCAGAGCCCTTCTTCATCGGGAGTGTAAACAGTTAGAACAGGGGGACGGGCACGTGCGATCGTGAATATGATGGGAGATTTAGGGACTGAAGGGCATCACAGGGGCTTGAGTGCATTCTGGATGGTGATGACCACATTATAACTCAAACTTGTGTGTAATGAAGTGTGGTATACTGTATTAACGTCACTTCCTGTCTTCACTGCATAAACCGCCTGTGTTAAAGGAAAACAGGTAGGGGTGAGATGGGGACTCCGCAGAGGACTGGTGAACCCGGCAGAGGTGAGCATTTCACACAGGATGGTGCAGTTCCTACAGATAAATGGGTCAGAGGTCAATGCCAGGACCATAAGAGTGGCAGAGAGGATTGCTCCTTACCCCCTCCCTCCACCCATCGAAGTGATCTACTGGGACCCATTGTCTAAAGAAGGTATGCAAAATCGTTGAGGATCTCTTCCACCCCGCACACAGCAGCTGCCTTTGTCGGGGAAGAGATCCAGGAGTATCAGAGACCAGCACCACCAGGCTGAGGAACAGCTTCTTCCCACGGGCAGTGAGAACGCTGAACAACTTAAAGAACTGATCACATGAACCATCCAAGACTCTCATATTAACAAAACAATATTCATTTATTTATTTTTTTAAATACTTCTCCTGTCTATGTATTGTTTAATTTAGACATACAACACGGTAACAGGCCCTTCCAGCCCACGAGCCAGTGCCATCTAATTAACCTACAACCCCCAGTATGTTTTGGAGGGTGGGAGGAAACCAGAGCCCCAGGGAAATCTCATGCAGCCACAGGGAGAACGTACAAACTCCTTACAGACAGTGTGGGATTTAAACCCCGATTCCAATCACTGGCACTGTAACAGCGTCACGCTAACTGTTACGCCAAACGTACCGCCCATGTGACAAACGCTTTTGCCTGGGTGTGTTATGTATGGTTGTGTGTCTGCATGAGTTTCCCATGAGGACTGGAGAACGCTGTTTCATCAGGTTGTTTCTGCGATCGGATGACCGAGACAGAGGCCCTTGCGCTCAGTCTGAGTGGGAGAAAGTATGATCCGGCTTCAGACATGCTGGTGGAGATTCCACCGAGCTCAGAACCTACTTTTGTTCAAAAGTAAATATAATGTAAGGATTTTTCAGTTCACTAGCACCGTTTGCAACCTTGGGATGTGACATACAATCACAAAGAAGGCTCGCCAGCGGCTATACTTTATGAGGTGTTTGAGGAGATTTGTTTGTCGCCGAGACTCTTGAACATTTCTACAGCTGTACCGTGGAGAGCATTCTGTCTGGTTGCATCACTGTCTGGTACAGAGGTCCTAACGCTCAGGGCAAGATAAAGCTCCAGGGGGTTGTTAGCTCGGCCTGCAACATCATAGGAACCAAACTTCAGTCCATCGAGGACATCTACACGAGGTGGTGTGTTAAAAAAGCAGCCTCTATCCTCAAAGAACCCCACCACCCAGGCCATGCCCTCTTCATTCTGCTACCATCGGGGAAAAGGTACAGTAGCCTAAAGACGAGCACTCAGCACCACAAGGACAGCTTCTTCCCCTCTGCCATGAGGTTCCTGAATGAACAATGACCCACAGACACTGCCTCACTTTGACCTTTTCTTGGACTATTTTTATTGATTTTGTAAGGGGTTTATATGAATGTTTTCCCCGTAACACGCTGCTGCAAAACAACAAATTTTGTGATTTGTTCATGACGATAAATTCTGATTCTGAAAGTGCATCTTGCCACTCCAGTTGGCCAGCAGTCTCTGTCTGGCTTCAGCCCATTTGCACGCACCAAGCTCACACAGACACTGTTGCAGGGAGGGGGTATTCTTCCATAGGTGGGGGAGGGGCTACATGATGGAGAAGGGGTGTGTGTGTGTATCAGGGAGGAGGGAGGGGTGAGTTGGTTTCCTCCTTCTGCCATCTATGCCAGGCTGCTTCTGACGTACGATCTCAAAGTTCTCTGCACTATCCCAAATGTCTTTCTCTGCTTTGGGTGGTCACAGACCAGGCATTCCCAGAAGAAGCAGAAGGGGCCCTGGGATATTTTCAGGGAGGATTTGAGCATTAAGGAGGGGGTTGGACGAAGTGGAGTCGTTTTCTCTGGAGCGTCCAAGGCTGTTGGAAGTTTATACAATGATGAAAGTATTGATTGGGTGAACAGTCCAGGAAGAGGTATTTAAATTAGAGAGGAGGGGTTTGTAAAGGTCATGTGGGGCAGCACGATTAGCGTACCAGTTAGTGCTGTTCCAGCACCAGCGATCAGGATCCACGCTGTCTGTAAGGAGTTTGCATGCTCTCCCCGTGACTGCGTGGGTTTACCCAAGGAGCTCCAGTTTCTTCAAAATGTACCGGGGGTTGTAGGTTAACTGGGTGTAATTGGGTGGTACGGACACGAGGGCCGACAGGGCCTTTTACAGTGCTGTATGTCTGTATGCGTGAGGTGCCTGAAATGGACTCCTAGGAGTAGATGGGACAGAGTATCCGAGGCTTCTGGAAAGATACATGAATATTTAATTTTTAGTTTTAGACACTCTCTCCATGTCTGTGTGGGTTTCCTCCCACCCTTCAAACAAAAGTACAGGGTGATAGGTTAATTTGGGTGTAATTGGGTGGCTTGAGTTTAAATGGCTGGAATTGGCTCCTATCGTGTTGTAAATAAAATTTTAAAATAGAGATTCATCATGGTAATGGGCCCTTCCAGCCCACAAGCCCGTCCACACAAATATAGCCATGTGACCAATTAACCAACTCACCTGTGCCTCTTTAGAACGAAGGAGGGAAGAGGAGCATCCGGAGGAAACCCACGCGGGCACGGGGACGACATACAAACTCCTTACAGAGGAGGCTTGATTCAAACCCGGTCACTGGTGGTGTGACAGTGTTGCGCTAACTACTGGGCCCATGGTTTTCAAACTTTTTCTTTCCACTCTCATACCACTTTAAGTTATCCCTCTGCCATCGGTACTCTGTGATTAGTAAGGGATTGTTTAAAGTGGAATGTGGGTGGAAAGATAAAGTTTGAAAACTGTTTTAATCGTCCCTCATTGACTCATTATGTGCACAGTTTCATTACTCCAAAGGAAATGGGCCAGTGACAATTTTTCTCAAACAAAATATTTCAGTAACAATTGGGTCAAGAGCAGTGATTCTCAACCTTCCCTTCCCACTCACATCCCACCTTAAGCAATACCTTACTAATCACAGAGGCACCAATGGCAGAGGGAATACTTAAGGTGGTTTGTGAGTGGAAAGAAAACGGTTGAAAACCACTGGCTAGGCTAACCTCGCCACCCCTCAAACGTGCAGGGAATAAAGGGATGCAGATCATGTTAAAGCAGCAGAGATCGAGTTTAATTTGGTGCAGGACCTTTCCCTCTGCCACACGGTTCCACGCTACATCATGTTCTACAACCATCCTGGAACCTTTTCCTTAAACCATCAGGTGGCCTCCTCTCAGGGAATGTCTTGGGGTAGAATGTCTGCTTCAGTTTGTGATTCATTGGGCTCAGTGCCTGGCCTCTTGGTTTGGGAGAGGCCACTAACATTGGTTTGCCAGCCAGCAAGTCTGGAGGAGCTTGGATTTGAGTCGGAGAGTTTGTTGCCATACACATCGGTACAACATACAGAAACATTGAAATTCTTCCTAACTGCAGACACACAATCGTGTAAATTAAATTGCGGCAATATGCCTTGAGATAGGAAAAGGGAGAATAAATATAAAAGGACGGCTAAATAAATATTTGTAGTGGCAGTTAGTAGGTGCCAATCATGCTTTGTAGTTACAGACTGAAGAAAAATGTAGTCATGTTGGTAGGGGACCCAGAACACAAGGTAAACTCACCCAAAACCCTCCCTCCCCTACTGATCCCTCCCTCCTAACCCTGCCCTCCCTCCTAACCCTGCCCTCCCTCACTATCCTTCCCCAACTCACCTCTTCCTTCCCTCCCCTACTCATGCCTCCCCAACCTACCCCTCCTTTCCCTCCCCTACACACCTTCCCCCAACTCACTCCCCCTTCCCTCCCCTACCCACCCCTCCCTACTCATGCCTCCCCAACCCACCCCTCCCCTACCCACTCTCCCCAACTCACCCCTGCCCATCCCTCCCTCTCCAAAACTGGAGCCCCTAGGGAAAACCCACACAGACATGGGAAGAATATACAATCTCCTTACAGACAGCGTGGGATTCGAACCCCTGTCCCCATCGCTGGTGCTCTAACAGTGTTGCAATAACCGCTACACTAACCGTGCCGTCCTCATTCCCTGAAGCTCCAGATTCCCTTCAGAAGTGATGGGTATCAGTGGGATCCAATGAAATACCAGTGAGATCGCTTCCCCCCCACTGCCGAAATTGTGAGGGCCAGCGTGTATCCATGAAGTGCCCAGAAGTAGAGTACCAGAGATACAGGGAGTCTTAGGTCAAACAGAAATCACTCAGCAGATCAGACAGCTTGAACAGGGGGAGGCATGGAGATGTGTGTCTCAGGAGCTCAACCAGAAGACAGATCGAGAATGGGGTTCCAATACTCACTGTGTCTCTTGGTTCGAGCCTTGTCCACTCCAGACTTTCAACATGTTATCGGGGCTGAAACTCCACTGCAGCACTGATCTGGATGCTGTGTTCCAAACAAGATGACCATGAAACTAAACAACTGCAGATGTTGGAATTCTGAAAAAAAAACACGAAATGGTGGAAGGTCTGGGTGGTAGTAAATCGGGGACCTGAGCATTATCCTAAAACCCCTTCGTGAAACTTAGCTCTCTTTCATCACAACATATCAGAAGGTTTTTATGAGCACGTTGTAAGGCTGTGGAAGGTGCTATGGAAATGTAAATTCTTCCTTCATGCATCACTACATTTAAAAATTAAACTTAACACAGCAGAAGTCAATTCCAGCCACTGAAACCTGTGCCTCCCGATTACACACAATGAACCTACGACCCCCGTACAATTTTGGAGGGTGGAAGGAAACTGGAGCATTTGGGGGAGAACACAGCATCCAGGTCAGTCCTTATGACAGCCGGATTCGAACCCGGGTCGCTGGCGCTGCAACAACGTTGCACTAACTGCTACACCAACCGTGCCACCCCTCCAAGCCACTCAAGGTAATGGCAGAGGCAAGAGTGCAGGGAGTGGGGTCAGGGCCTTCACTGTGGAACCACCCTTCCAAAAGGGCCATTAATGGGAAAGACTCCAGAAACTCTCCGATCAGATGGCACCCTCCTATCGACAGGGCATCTCAAGTGTGTCTGAGCTCGAGTGGGCAAAATGGGCAGTGATCATCGTGGCAATAACCTTGCCAAACGGTTGACTGCTGGACCTAATTCTGTCTTCTCTCATTGCCACAGATCAATGTCATCTGTTCAAAAGTGGAGATGCAATTCTGCTTAATTTTTCAGGGTCTGTCTCCAAACTCCTGACCCCCTCACCTCGCGCTGTCTTTCCCTCACTCCCTGATACCTTGGACATCTATCGCAGTATGTGTTGGCAAACTGTCCCCTTTCGCAACAAAAGTCAAACATATACTTTCCAAGAACACTGATTATTTATCAGTTTGCTGGCAACTCATTGGGGCCAGGGGAACACACAGAAGCCCAGTCAGTGAGAGATGAAACCTGATATAGAGTTACCTCTTCTCTACCTTTTTAGACTGATCTAATCTTAGCTTCAGCTTGGGACTGAGCTGAAACCCTTGCCTTCCCACTCAGTCCCAAATGCCTGCAGATGCCATTGATGGGGTAGGCCACATCATACCCTGGAGGATCAACCCCAACAACTCTGTAGTGGAGAGCACCAAGTTCTTTGGAGTTCACTTAACTAGTGACCTAGCGAGGACAGCGACTCCACATCCTGAGGACTGAAGTGGGCAAGGCTCCTGGCCAACATTCTACAGGAGCTCTCTCGAGAGTGTCCTGGCCGGCTGCATGACACTGTGGTCTGGTTGCTGCAGAGAAATGGATCGGAGGTTAATCCACAGGACCATAAGAGTGGCAGAGAGGAGCACTGGAGTCTCCCTCCCACCCCCATCGACTGGGATCATTGACTGAAGACCTCTTCCACCCTGCACACAGCATCTTTCAGCTGCTCCCGCCGGGGAAGAGATCCAGGAGGATCAGAGCCAACACCACCAGGGTGAGGAAGAGCCTCTTCCCACGGGCAGCAAGAATGCTGAACGACCAAAGGAACTGCTCCGACAAACCACCTGAGAGACTCATTTCCATGAAACAATATTTATTTATTTATATATGAATACTTAACCTGCATATGCATTTTCTGTCCATTTGTGTGTTAAGTCTGGTTGTGAGCCTGCATGTTTTGCACTGAGGACTGGAGAACGCTGTTTCATCAGTAGATGACAATAAACTTATTGTGAGGAATTGTGAAAGATCTCATTCCATTACACAACATCCACCAACCCCACCCCTCCCTCCTCTCCATCTAGCTGTCCCTCTGCCTTGGGAAAGCAGCCAACGTATCAAGAGACTCATCTCAGGCCGGCCACATTCTCTTCCGTTGGGAAGAAGATTACATGAGGGTGAGACCATGTGCCACCAGTTTCAAGGACAGCTTCTTTCCCATTGTTATCAGACTCCAGATCAGTAAAATGATGTTAAACAAGGAAATCTGCAGATGCTGGGATCGAGCTAGAGAAGCTCAATAGGTTAAGTCACATTCACAGAAAAGGGTGACCAACGTTTCAGGCCGGGCCACTCTTCAGGATAGAATTTGATTGATGACGTCTGACTCCGTAGTAGAGAGTGTGGAGAGCACCACAGTCCTTGTGGTTCATGTAACTATCAGGATAATCATAGGATGTTTACAGACCAACACACATCTGGATTGAGTGTGCCTGCCATGCAAAAGGTTGGCTGCCAAGTTTCCAACTTGACAAACCATTCTAATTCTGTGAAGGGTCGATGACCAAAAACATTGGCTCTGATTGGGAACATGGGTCAGCTATTAACTAGATCAGGAATGAATTTCTCCGTCGATGACCACATTCGAGGGAGCCAAGACCCCAGCATCGGAGCATCAGAACCCGGGGTGAGTCAGCTGCGGGCATCTAACAGATGCCAGGGTTTGACCTGCGGGGTTTGCCGTGAGCTCTTGTGCTTGTCTCTCTGACCAAGGAGGGTCATTATGAGGAGACAAGAACAGGGTCCTGTTCTCCCCTTGCCAAATACAATAAAACCCCTGTTATCTGACATCTATGGGGATTTGTAGTGTTACGGGTCCAGAGGACCCCAAAATCCAGCAGCAGTAGATATTCACCAAGACAAATGGTTACTTAAACAAAAGTAATTTTTAATTCTCTTTAAACATGAAAATAGAATCACACTTTAACTTATCACGATTGACTTAACTAACCTAACTTAACCCCCTTCTAATTCTAACTACATGTATACGTAATGCGTGTGTAAGTTCAGAAAAGTTATTCGATTCACAGTCCCAATCTCACTTCTCATTCCTCCAAGTTCACTGGTTGCAGGCAATTCTTAGACTGTGCACAGAATTTAATATTTATAAAGTTCACCAGGCTTTGGTGCTAGAAAGGTTCTTGTCGGTTTTTAGAGAGAGATTTGTTGTTCAATGGACACCCAGCACTTCAATGTACTGCCGAAGAAACTTGCCCCTTCAGGATAAACTCTTTCATTTAGGTCACCACAGATTGCCTTCTTGTTTCTCTTATTTCAAGTGAAACATCAGACAGCCAGTCCTTTCCTCTTGCATGAACCACAAGGGCTTTGATCAGGCTGAATGAAGCACTGACAACGTGTCTTCCAAATGGGGCTTTCCACAAGCTTTCCAGCTTGTCCTGTTCCAATCCCAGCTGCTATTAGACTGTAAAACTGCAGAACTGATGTGTGTGTGTGTGTGTGTGTGTGTGTGTGTGTGTGTGTGTGTGTGTGTGTGTGTGTGTGTGTGTGTGTGTGTGTGTGTGTGTGTGTGTGTGTCTCACACACACACGCAGAGAGAAAGCTTGTTTGACTCTCTCTGCTTGCAAAACCACATGACCCACCTAGAACACCAAGTTCCACTCCAGACAGAATGCGGCTCCAACAAGCTCTTTCAACTGTTGCCTTTTCGTAAACTACAATCCACTAGTGAAGTCTCTGGGGCACTCTCCAAAGTGTTTGCAAAGGCTGTTAGCCCCAATATGTCTAGCATGAGCAGAGCTCCAGTATTTTAAATAAGATCTGTTTTAAAGTGTTTGTATGTGACCTACACTAAAAAAACTGCCCCAATTTATCTCCCAAAAACATATCTATATTCTATCACAAACTCATTCACTTTCTTCAGCGCAAAATGGAGTTGACCTTTGTTTCCTTCTCCAAAACAACCACCCTTCTTCCCGTAAAACATCTGTCACCAAAGCCCCCAGCCCGGTTTCACTGACTCTCCGCCATGCAGGTGACCACAACGCCTCTAATCTCCTCCTCCTCCTTCAGCCCTGTGCACGTGTGTGGCCCACCCGGCTGTTCACATTCCCCTGTGCTGACCTGCTCAGGTACGTTACTTCTCTCGCGGTGACTGGCTCTACTCTCGACCCTACGACCGCACCATTCTTTCCATTACTGGGGAACCTCTGTCGTCTCTTGTTACAGGTGATACTGTGGAATTCAGTCCCGCGCTTCTGAAATGAAATCAGACTGAGAAAGAATACACAGCAAAAATATCTCTTCAAAGCAGGCGGGATTTATTATAAATGTTCAATTCGTATACGGGAAATGAGGATGACCAGCCTGGAGATGTCTCCCTGAAACCTCAGCTCTCACTTCAAACATACAGATCGTTGCTTCTATATTTATACAATTCAAATGAATAAGGGGCAGAATGACCCTCACCCTTAATGTTACATCATTCTATATATGAAAAAATGGTTTCCCACCCATGGCACCTGGCTTTTTGGTGTTTATTTTTCAAAAGACAAAATAAAATAATGTCATGCTAACTTTATCTTTACTTTTCATTGTATCTGTCCTTGCAGAGTTTGCACAATCGGTGCCCATTCTCAAAGCTGCTTGCAAGGTCATTTTGCTGCTGTCTGTTTTCAGCCATCTTATGTCATACTAAAGGTTTGTCAGCCATCTTGTGTTAAAAGGAAAAGCTTTAGCATTGAGATACAAGACAAAAGCATTAAAATATCGATAAGTTTCCTTCTGATATAACCCGCTGATTAGTTAATGAATGTTTGAAAAATGCAAATGCTGCAAATCTGAAATAAAAACTGATACTGCTGCTAACATTCAGAAGGCCAGGCAGCATCTTAGAAAGAGAAACAATGGTTCAGGTCGAAGGCCCTACAGGAAAACTGGCAAAAAGCCTCTGAAACATTAAATGATCTTTTCTCCCACAGATGCTGTAAAACTGTTGTGATACATCAGCATTGTTTTCTTAATCCCAGAGGACACCTGTATGAGGTGAAGGGAGGAAGGTTTAGGGGAGTCATCAGGGGTAAGTTTTTTAACCCAGCAGGTTGTGGGTGCCTGGAGTGCATTGCCAGGGGTGGTGGTGGAGGCTGGTACAATAGGGACATTTAAAAATCTTTTGGATAGGAGATTGTGGTTGTGAGGGTAGACTTAGTTTGTTGAGTAGGTTTACGTAGGTCAGCACAATATTGTGGGCTGAAGGGCCTGTACTGTGCTGTGATGATCTCAGTAATAGATGACCATATCTACATTTTCATGTTTCCTTGCAACACAGCAGGACATTCATCCCATCAAGCCAATGCTGGCCCACAGAGCAATGGCATTCTTCTATGATTTCCTCTGACACCTTGAAAGGTTGTCCAAGGTTGGGCTTTTCTCTTTGGAGCAATGGAAGATGAGAGGTGACTTAATAGAGATGTATAAGATTATGAGACACATCGATAGCGTGGACAGCCAGCACCTAGTTCCCAGGATGGCAATGGCCACTACCTGAGGGTATAGATTTAAGGTTAGTGGAGGAAAAGTTTTGGGGAGATATCAGTTGTATGCTTTTATTTGACACAGAGAGAGGTGTGTCTGGAATGTGTTGCCAAGTGTGGTGGAGGTGTCTGGTACTATAGGGACATTCAGGCACAAGAAAACTACAGGGTCATGAATGTGAGGGAGGGAGGAAATGGATTAGATTATTGTGGCACAACATTATGGGCTGAAGGGCCTGTACTGTTCCCACATTCCCTGATAGGAGTGGATAAAAACTAGAGGTGCTATTCTTCAGGCTTCTGTACCTTCTGCCCTAAGGTGGCAGTGAGAAGAGATTGTGGCCAGGGTGATGGGGGTCCTTTATGATACTGGCTGCCTTCTTGAGGCAGTTCCCCACATAGATATCATCAATGGATGGGAGGTCAGAGCCTGCGATGGATTTGATTCGGTCGATCTGAATCTGCTATAGGAATTTTGTCCTTTCGACGGGTAGGGCGGAATCTATCCCAGCAACATAAAATGAGTAACAGGCCTGAGGAAAATTAACACCCTTCTGTGACTGAGGGTTTCCTTCTGCTGCTCTGGTTTCCTCCCCCATGTCCCAAAATTGTATAGGTCAGGAGGTGAATTACCCTTCGTGTGTGGATGGGTATTAGAAGTGGGAGGGAGTGGATGGGAAGAGAATATAATAGAACCTCTGCAGTATGAGGGTCAAAAGGGTGGTTGATGACCATCATGAACTTGATGGGCAGAAGGGCCTGCTTCCATGCTAAAATCTACTGGCTATACAGCAGGGAGACTGAAAACTTGGCTGAATGGTACACCAACAACAACCTTGCACTCAACGTCACCAGAACCAAGTTACTGATTGTTGACTTCAGGGAGGGAAACCCAGAGGGGTACAATCCAATGATCATTGGGTGATCAGAGATGGAGAGGGTGAGCAAATTTAAGTTCTTGGGAGTCACTATCTAGGAGGATCTTTCCTGGAACCAACACACTAATGGGGTCATGAAGAAAGCATGTCAGCACCTCTACTTCCTCAGGAGTTTGCAGAAGTTTGGTATGATACCCAAAACCCTGGCAAATTTCTACAGATGTGTGCTGACCAGCTGCATCATGGTCTGGTGGAACAGGGACACCAATACCCCCAAGCATAAAGCCTTCCAAAAGGTAGTGGACACAGCCGAGGACATCACAGGCAAATCCCTCCCCACCATTGAGAACATCAATGGGAAAAATCGGAGAGCAGCAGCAATCGTCAAGGATCCACACCAACCAGCACTCGGTCTTTTCTCACTGCTACCATCAGGAAAAAGGTCTCGGTGCCACAAGACTCACACCCCCAGGTTCA
Organism: Narcine bancroftii; assembly: GCF_036971445.1. Taxonomy (NCBI): domain Eukaryota; kingdom Metazoa; phylum Chordata; class Chondrichthyes; order Torpediniformes; family Narcinidae; genus Narcine; species Narcine bancroftii. Next base: position 16,348,772 of record NC_091470.1, on the reverse strand, counting down.
GGAACAGCTGCTACCCCTCCACCATCAGACACCTCCACGACAAACTCGATCACTTTATTTAAGGGCTCTTACTTGTACATTTTATTGTTCATTTCCCTCTCTGTATTGCACAGTTTGTTTACATGTGCATGTTATGTAATTTTTCTTTTGCATTTCCAACAAGTGATAATTCTGCCTGGCCCACAGTAGAAGAATCTCAAGGCTGTATGTTATGTCATGTAGGTACCCTGAACATAAATCTGAACCGTCACCAAGAAAACCTGAGGCTACGAAATGAAGAGATGTGGGCCAGCTGTTAGATGCTGGTCAAATGTTGAACGGCTGGGGAATCGTGAGACGAGGCAGACCGGCTAGGATTATATGGAGTGATAGGTCAGGATTGATGGGGAGAATGGTCTATACCAGCTCCCATTTGGTTGTGTTCTTGCCAGGACTGGAAACTTGCATCTCCGAATATAGGACAATGCGTCTGAAATGCCTGTCCATTCCCCAACCAGATGCCTGCTGGAGAGATTTCCTGGTAAGACATCGATGATCGTGATTCCTGGTCCCAAGGGTCAGTACAAGTAAAGCCATCGACATTGTTTTTCAAGATTTAGCAGTCATCCCAAAGAGATTTCATGCCAATTAAATACGAATCTGTGTCCCTGTGAGGCATGCTGAACATACACTTGCATTGCGACGGGTCTGAAATTTGAGGAGAGGAGAGTCATTTCAATCACTCCTTCGTTGGCAGTGCTTGAAATTCAACAGTGGTCATTTGAAGGGCTCAACTTGATCTGAAACATGAACGAAAGGATTTGCCTCTATTACAAGTTGAACATTCCCTTTAAAAAATGAGTTTCCGCTGTGTAACACTTTCAGTCAGGCCCCTGAGCAGAAGAAAAGTTTCTGAAAGGCCGTCGCAGCTGAGATTGGGAGGCGTGTGGGGAAATGGGGCGATGTGCTCTGAACCAGCCAGTCTCAACCCTTCTGTCTTTGTCCCTGGCCCCTGAAGGACCGCTCAAAGTTCACGGGCCTCTTTCCCCGTGAAGCAGTCAAATCCAGTTGGTTTCTTCCGTACTTCTCTCCTACCGACTACACATATAAAAAAAAATTTTTCAATTTCAGTCCATGCCCCCCACCCCCCTTAAATGTACTGTGGCCCCCAAGGATGGGTTGGGAAGCATGGCCCCTGTTGAGAACAGCTGCTTCAAACAATAATATCTAATTAATGGGCTTTATTTGAAATGCTCCCTTTGGAAGAGTGTTTCTCAGAGAGCTCCTTATTTCTAATTTGAGGCAAGGACACAGCATTGTTGTAACCCTGTTAGATGGTGGCTCATCGCAATGTTTACACTGGTACTGTCAGTCTCAGCTTGATTCCGAATCGGCAATGATCCACAGCACTGCAGGGAGGGGACTTGCCCACCCTCTGCAAGAAGCTCCCAGGCAACCTGCTTGAAAGTGACCAGCTCCTAATGTCCCATAGTTTGAGACACTCCCATGAGAAAAACATCTCATTATCCACCCTGTCGTGCCCCTCTTCGTTTCAGTGATATCACCCCTCATTCTTCGAAGCTCCAAAGAACAGAGACCCTTCTTTCTTTTTGCAGGAAGCGCCCACACCTCCTCCCTCAGGGATCCCAAAAAGTCATAGAAACGTACAAGATCGGAGCAGGAGTAGGTCATTCGACCCTTCAAGCCTGCTCCGCCATTCAACGAGATCATGGCTGATCTTAAAGTTCAGTACCCCGTCCCCGCCTTCTCTCCGTAACCTTTAATACCCTTATACTGAAGAAATAGATCTAATTCCCTCTTAAATAGATTTAATGAACCTGCCTCTACTGCCCTCTGTGGCAATGAATTCCACAGATTCACCACCCTCTGGGTCAAGAAATTCCTCCTCATCTCGGTCCTAAATGGTTTGCCTATTATCCTCAAACCATGGCCCTGGGTTCTGGATTTTCCCATCCTTGGAAACATCCCATCTGCATCCATTCTGTCCAGCCCTGCCAGAATTTTATATGTCTCTATGAGATCCCCTCTCAATCTTCTAAACTCCAGGGAGTACAATCCCAATTTGCGCAATCTTTCCTCCTAAGTCATTCCTGCCATTCCAGGTATCAGCCTGGTGAATCGCCTCTGCACTCCCTCCATTGCAAGAACATCCTTCCTTAGATAAGGTGACCAAAACTGCACACAATACTCCAGGTGGGGTCTCACCAAGGCCCTGTACAGCTGCAGTAAGGTATCCTTGTTCCTATACTCAAACCCTCTTGATATGAAGGCCAACATACCATTTGCCTTTTTAACCGCCTGCTGTACCTGCATGCTCGCCTTCAGAGACTGATGTACAAGTACCCCTAGGTCTCTCTGCACTTCCCCATCTCTTAATCTATTGCCATTCAAAAAGTAATCTGCCCTCCGGTTTGTATGACCAAAGTGGATAACCTCACATTTATCCACATTGTAGTGCATTTGCCATGTATCTGCCCAGTCCCTCAATTTATCCAAATCACACTGGAGCTTCCTGACCTCCTCTTCTGTGCACACAACCCCCCCTAGCTTAGTGTCATCTGCAAATTTGGAGATATTACATCCAATCCCCTCATCCAGATCATTAATGTAAATTGTGAACAGCTGGGGTCTCAGTACAGATCCCTGTGGCACCCCACTGGTCACCGCCTGCCACTCAGAAAACGAGCCATTTATCCCAACTCTCTGTCTTCTACCTGCCAGCCAGTTCTCAATCCACATCAATACTTTGCCCCCAATCCCATCAGCCTTGATTTTGTAAGCCAGTCATTTATGCGGGACCTTATCGAGGCCTTTTGGAAGTCCAGGTACACCACATCCACTGGCTCTCCCCCATCTATTTTACCTGTCACCATCTCAAAGAATTCCAATAGATTTGTCAAGCACGATTTACCTTTTGTAAATCCATGTTGACTCCGTCCGATCCCTTTTCTGCTAGTCATATGCTCCGCTATTACATACTTAATTTTGCCCACTACTGATGTAAGGCTCACCGGCCAATAATTCCCTGCTTTTTCTCTACCCCCCTTTTTAAATAGTGGGGTAACATTAGCTACCCTCCAATCCATGGGTATTGATCCTGAGTCTATCGAGTTCTGGAAAATAATTCTTAAAGCATCTGCTATCTGAATGGCCACTTCCTTGAGTACCCTAGGATGTAGATTATCAGGCCCTTGGGATTTATCTGCCTTCAACCCCATCAATTTCCCCAAGACCATGTCCTTAGAGATACTGATTTCTTTCAGTTCCTCCCTTGCATTAGTCTCTATGTTGCCCAACATCCTTGGGAGGTTATTTGTATCCTCTCTTGTAAAAACAGAACTAAAGTAAGAATTTAATTGGTCTGCCATTTCCTTATTCCCCATTATATATTCCCCTGATTCTGACTGCAAAGGACCTACTCTGGATTTCACCAATCTTTTCCTCTTGACATATTTATAAAAGCTTTTGCAGTCGGTTTTTATATTTGCCGCAAGCTTACTTTCGTAATTTATTTTTGCCCTCTTGATTAATCCCTTTGTCCTCCTGTGCTGCATCTTGAACTGCTCCCAGTCTTCGGTTGCGGTACTTTTTTTGGCCAATTGATATGCTCTCTCTTTGGACCCAATGCTATCTCTAATTTCCCTTGTTATCCACGGTTGAGTCACCTTTTTTGGTTTATTTTTATGCCAAACCGGTATAAACGATTTTTGCAATTTCTCCATTAGATCTGTGAATGCTTTCCAATGTCTATCCACAGTCAACTCCCCCATAAACACTACCCAATCAATCTTACTCAACTCCCGTCTCATACCATCATAATTCCCTTTATTTAAATTCAGGACCTTAGTCTCGGTTTTAATTTCATCACTCTCCATGTCGAGTGAGAATTCGATCATATTGTGATCGCTCCTACCCAAAGGGCCTCGCACAGCAAGATTGTTGATTAGCCCCTTATCATTGCATAATACCCATCTAAAATGGCCTGCTCCCGAGTTGGTTCCTTGACATATTGGTCTAGATAACCGTCCCGTAAACATTCAAGGAATTCCTCCTCCTCTGTATTTTTACCAATTTAACTAGTCCAATCTATATGCAAATTAAAGTCTCCCATGATGACAGCTGTTCCCTTATTGCACGCTTTTCTAATTTCTCTTTTTATGCCTTCCCTCACCTCTACACTACTATTTGGAGGCCTATATACCACCCCCACTAATGTTTTCCGCCCCTTGCTATTCCTCAGTTCTACCCATATAGATTCCGCATCTTCTGAGTTGATATCCTTTCTGTCAATCGTGTCGGTCCCTTCTCTCACCATCAATACTACCCCACCCCCTTTTCTTTCTTGCCGATCCCTCCTAAATATCGTATACCCCGGGATGTTAAGTTCCCAGGCTTGCCCACCCTGCAGCCATGTTTCTGTAATCCCAATCAAATCATATGTTTATCTCAATTTCCACAGCTAATTCATCTACCTTGTTCCGAATGCTTCTTGCATTAAGATATAAAGCCTTCAGATTTGCTTTTTTCACCCTCCTTGCTCTTTCTGATTTTTTACTTTCGCTGCCTAACCTAACTTTTCCTGTTTTATCTTTTCTGTCCTTTGCCCTATCATACAGGTTCCCACCCCCCTGCCAAATTAGTTTAAACCGCACCTGACGGCTGTACCAAACCTTCCAAGTGACGCAACACTTTCCTTGGGAATCTGTTGGGGGTGGGGGGGGGTGCTCCCGTTGAGGTCTCCTCTACATCAGAGAGACTGGGAGCAGACTGGCAGCACCTTCTGCTGCAATGGCCGACCAGTTGCCAACCATTTCAATGTCGTCCGTAGCCTCATGCCCTGCCAAACCAGTGACAAATTGGAGGAACAACGCCAAATATTCTATCTGGGCAGCAATAACACCGACTTCCCTGGTTTCTGTTGGCTCCCTCCTCTGCCTCTCTTTCCCCATCCCTCTGTCACCTTTCCTCAAGCTCCCCACCCGCCTTCCCTTTCCATTCACAGCTAATCTCTTCCCATCATTTTTCCCTTGTGCCCTCCCACCCATATCCACCCATGACCTCTTGCCTATGGGCCTGTTCTCCTCCCCCTTCCCCTCCCCTCCCAGTCACCTTCCTGCTTTTCACAAAGGGCTCAGGCCCAAATCGTTGCTTCAATATCGTTTCTACATAAAGAAAACTGCGTGACCTGCTGAGTTTCTCCAGCACTTTTGTGTATTGAAATCTATCTTTTTTTTATTAGCCGGCTAATGACGAAGTGCCCATCCCACCAAGAAATTAAGCCTGCCAATCTCTTTTTTTCAAACATCACGGTGTCGTATGGGATCTGCTCTACCCAGCACTGAAAGGAACTGCAGAGTTGTGGACATTGCACAGGCCATCTTGCAAACCATCCTACCCTCCATCGACTCTGTCTACACCACCTGCTGTCTCAAGAAAGCTGCCAACATATTAAAGGGCCCGTCAAATGCCAGTCCTTCTCTTTCCCTCCTCCCTTCCATCCGGTAGAAAATACTCCAACCTCCAGATTCAAGGAGAGTTTCTTTCCTGCCGATTTCATATTCATTGCCAGAGTACATACACGACATCACATAGAGCCCTGAGATCCTTCTTCACGCGGGTGAGGCAGAATTACCTCTAATTGGCAGTGCAGAAAATTGGACTCAAGGAAAGATACTCATACAAGAGTGAAATATAAACAAGAAGGAAGTACAAACAAACTGCAATACAAAGATATATATTCACTAACAAATAATGTACAAAGTAAGAGTCCTTAATTGAGTCACTGATTGAGTTTGTCGTTGAGGAGGGGAAACAACTGGTCCTGAACTTGGTGGTGCAAGTCTTGTGGCACCGAGACCTCTTTCCTGATGGCAGCAGCGAGGACAGCGCGTGTGCTGGGTGGGGTGGGTCCTTGATGATGCTGATGCTCTCCGAAGGCAGCGTTCCCTGTTGATGTTCTCAATGGTGGGAAGGGTTTTGCCTGTGATGTCTGGGGCTGTGTCCATTACCATTTGCTGGGCTTGGTATTTGGTGTCCCCATACCAGGTGTCGGAGAGGCCACACCTAGAACACTGTGCACACCCTTGGTCCCCTTATTGCATAGAGGACTTATTGGAGGTATAATGTCATTAAATTACTTATTATCATCTGTACCGAGATGCAGTGAAAGCTTTGAGTTGTGTGCTATCCAGGCAAGATATATCATACTTTAGTACCGCAATACTTAAGGTCAGCAAGGTTAGCACAACGGTTATCTCAACCCTATTACTGTGCTAGCAATTGGGACCAAGGTTCGAATCTCACACTGTCTGTGAGGAGTTTGAACGTTCTCCCCGTTTGAGTTTCCTCCGGGTGCTCCAGTTTCCTCCCACCCTTCAAAAATGCACCAGGGGTTGTTGGTCAATTGGGTGTAATTTGAATTAAATTTAGACATACAGTACAGAAACAAGACATTTTGGCCCACGAGTCCATGACGCCCAATTACACCTAATTAACCTACAACCCCACGAGGTATGTTTCAAATGGTGGGAGGCAACTGGAGTCCCCAGGAAAAACCAACGCAGACACGGGGAGAACGTACCATCTCCTTACGGACAATGTGGGATTCGAACCTAAGTCCCGATCGCTGGCGCTGTAACAGCGTTGTGCCAACTGTGCCATCCTATTGGGCAGCACGGGCTCATGGACTGTAATGGCTGTGCTGAATGCATGTCTAAAATAATAAAGCACATTGCAGGGTGTGGTATTATAAAGGCCAAGTGTGGGGTATGGAGGAAAGTACAGTTTAAACAATGCAGGAGCATTGTCTTTTTCCGTTGAAGAAAGCACGTCAGCACCTCTACTTGCTCAGGAGTTAGCAGAGGTTTGGTATGACATCGGAAACCCTGGCAAATTTCTACAGAGCTGTATTGGGCAGGGCAGACACACAGCAAGGTGCGAGAGTCATAGAGTTATACAGTATAATCCATCCTAACTCGTCCAGACTGACCAAGCTGGCATTTTGAGCTGGTCCTATTTGCCAACATTTTGTTCATATCCTTCTCAGCCTTTCTTATCAATATTCCTGCCCAAACCTCAAAAATATAATTTATAATGCGGCCTTTTATAGCTGTAAATGTATGATCTTTACACCTATGCTTAAACCCTGGCAAATTTGTACATATGTGTGGTGGATAGAGTGTTGACCGGCTGCATCACGGTCTAGTACGGGGACACCAATACCCCTCAGTATAAAGCCCTCCAAAAGGTAGTGGGCTCAGCCTATGCAAAACCCTCCCCACCATCGAGAACATCGATAGGGAACCCAGCCATCGGAGAGCAGCAGCAATTGTCAAGGATCTACACCACCAAGTGCATGCTCTGTTCTCGCTGGGAAAGAGGTCTTGGTGCCATAAGACTCTCATCACCAGGTTCAGGAACAGCTGCTCCACCTCCACCATCAGACTCCTCAATGACAAACTCAATCAGGGACTCACTTAAGGACTCGAAATTCTGCACTTTATTGATTTTTTAAATTCTCTCTGTATTGCACAGTCAGTTTATTTACATTTGTTATCTATTTACAGTTCTTTATTTGTTTACATTTACGCTGTGTACAGTTTTTTTTTCACTACAAATAAGTAGTGCCTCACCCGCAGAAAAAGAATCTCTGGGTAGTATGTGATGTTGTTCATGTACTCTGACAATAAACCTGAAATCTGAATTGTTTGAGCCACACACTTTCCTTCTCAACTCTCCTCCATCTCATCCGATTTTATTTAAATTCAGACCTACAGCACGATAACAGGCCCTTTCAGCCCATGCCGCCCAATTACACCCAATTGACCAACACCCCTGCTACGTTTTGAAGGGTGGGAAGAAACTGGACGACCTGACGGAGACCCACACAGACACAGGGAGAACGTATAAGCTCCTTACAGGCAGCGCGGGGTTCGAACACTAGTTGCTGCCGCTGTCAGTGTTGGGCTAACCGTGCCTTAAATCAATGCTTCCTGGTAACTGTTTCCCTGCTGAGGAAATCAGGTCCTTCCTATTAGCCCATGTCTCAGTGAAACCTCCCCACCAGCTCCTGCTAACCTAGAGGGAACAGTGACAGCCAGTCCAATCGTTTATGGAACAGGCTTCCCACCCTTGACTTCACAAGTACTGAAGATTTATTTTGCTGCAGGATCGGGCAAAGCCCCTGCGGTTTTCTGGAACGCTAATTTGCATTTAAATTACTTGCAGTGGCTCCTTTGTCTACTTAAAATGAGTCATTAGGTTGGATCCCCATGTCTCCAGAGCCTGTTGAACCAAGGGACCCCCCCCAAACAAAATAATTGCTTCAATCTTTGTGCACGGTTTGTTCTGGGGGGCAGGGAATCACACAGTGGACAACTTTAACAGCGCAAAGAACCTCCTTCGAAGGGCATTGTGAGGGGAATGTGAAGCAGCTTTGGAATCTCAACTCCAGTGTGATCTTTAGAAAGAATTTGCATTGTGCAAGAGTAAAACACAGAAGCCTGCAGACACCGTGAATGAAGTAAAAACACAAAGCTGGGGTAACTCAGCAGGTCAAACTGTGGACTTTATAAAGCAAAGATAAAGATAACCAACATTTCAGGCTTGAGCCTTTTATCACTGTATTTGCTCATACCTTGATGAAGGGCTCAAGCCCGAAATGTTGCACTGCTTTACCTGCTGAGTTACCCCAGCTTTGTGTTTGTATCCTGCAGATTTAAAACCTGAAACACACAAGCCTGATTAACCTGAGTGAGCCCGACATGTACATTTAATCCTGGGTTCGAGTGGTATCCGTGTGGAGTTTGCAAGCTCTCATCCACTTGCCTCGCAGCGGAAAGTCCAGACGTAAGTCTCCCTTGCTGCTCCCCTTCTCCATTCTCTGATGGTCTCAAGTTCTATGATCGCGCCTTTCCTCCAGCTCCCCACCCCTTTGTCCCTCTCTCTTTCCCATCCTTCTGCCTCGGGCTCTGCATTCACAGAGCTATCCCCTCCCCTGATCCTTTCTCAGCTTTTCTCCAATGCCCTTCTGCCCATGTCCACCTGAGGCCTCTTGGCTGTGGACCTGTGCTGCTCCCCGGCGCCTTCTTCCCCCCTTCCCCCGCCTTTTAATTCAGAAGCCTGCCTGCTCTTTTCTCCTATCTTAATATAAGGGCTCGGCCTCAAATCATTGATCATTTGTCGTTGCCCCCTGTGGACGCTGTTATACCTGCTGAGTTTCTCCAGCTCCTTTGTGGATTAACTCAATTCACGGAGTAGCTCTTCAGCCATGGAAGGAGATGGACTTCCCCGTGACAGACAATTGCCTAATTTCTCCCTTAACTTTACAAAGCAAGATAACCATTCAGCCCACAATCTCCACCTATCCTCCAGTACTTGGTCCATACCTTCTGTGCCTGGGAGATTCAAGTACTTGGTGTACTTAGATCAAGTACCTAGATGCAGGCAGCAACTCTGTTTCCAGTACACCCTCTGGCAGTCTGCTCCAGGTACTTCACATTCAAGATTCTGGCACATTACATGACATTCCCTTCTGCCTGGCATAAGGTAGACCCTTACAGTATGAAAGAAAGACAAGGAACAGAGAGTCCCTTCAGCGTCACCGAGTGTCCATGGATTCACCTCCTCTGCTCCTGCAGCCACACAGAATCCTGTTCGATTCATTGGCATTCTGAGCTCCAGATCTGAATCTCCAACATGATCGGAGAGCCTTCAGCACCCAAGGCCTTTCTTGCCCTCAGCACCCTCTCGAATCCCAGCCCCAAGGCTTGGTTCCCATGAACCAGTCCCCAACAGCCTGCAGCCCATACAGGTCCCCTGACCGCAAGTCGCCCCCAGCCTGTGTGGGTCCCTCAGCGCTGAGCCCCTCGCTGGCCTGCTGCCGTGGTCAATGCCTTGTAGGGTCATCTCCTCTGCTTCTCCTTCTCAATGGGGGAGGAGGGGTCTCTTCCCATTTCTGGTGCCCTGCGCCGCTCCACTGCTCCAATTTCCAGCTTACTGCCACATGTAGCAAGGTGCAGGGAGGAAAGTTTGTTTTGCGTGCTCTCCTGCTTCAACATCCCTACAGCATCCAACGGAGGAGAGCTAAATAGTTAGAGGGAGACCTCATTTTGTCCAGAGCAAATGCAACATAATTTTACCAGAACGAGGCTTGTTCAGGAGTCTGATAACATTGGGAAAGAAATGATCCTTGAGTCTGGTAGTGTGTGATCTCACGCTCGTAAATCCTCCTCCTGACAGGGAGCATGGCCAAGGCGGGAGTGTCGTTTGCCGTGTTTCCACTTGCTTGGTGAAGGTGACTCCCGCTCACGTCCCCTCTTACTTCCCCCTGATCCAGATCCTCTAGATGAGACGCAAGAACTCTGTATTCCTCCTGCTAACACCGCAGATTCTTTAGTTGTTATTTCCTACACGAGTCACGTGGAGGCCTTGTCAAGTCCCAAAGCATCAGACAATGAAAATGAAGTGAGATTTAATGAGGCAAAATTTAATTGACAGGCAGGTGAGGTCGGAGTGAAAGGGACTGTGACATTTGCATGGAGGAAATTTAAAGATTTCACTGCTGTCCGGTAATAATTCTGTTCTGGTACCCCTCTAACTGCAGATTAAATCATAACACATCAATTCAATGATTCATTACTATTCAAGAGTAAAAGGGAAAAATGGTGGAAGAGTACTAAAATTGAATTGTACAATGCTTAATGAGGTTTGAATTTTGTTTTAAGATGGTGGTTTATGTGATTAATATGATGATAGATGTGAAGTTAGTTGATATTTGGTGAAGGTTTATCTCTATAGAGAAAGTTTTTTTTTCATCTTTTTTTTCATGCTACAATTTTTTTAAGAATTGATTATTGTTTAAGAATTTTTGATTGATAATGTTACTAACTTTACTAATTTTTTATATTAAGTTTGAGTTAAATATATGTTTCATCTTAACTCCGTTTGTTAAATATATGCATTTAAGTTTGATTTAAATATGTTTTTTAAGTCTAATATCTTAGTATTAATTACTTTTCTTTTTGTTAGTATTTTAATCGGTTATGTTTTTGTTTTTTTTTGTAAGTGAGTTTTTTTTTCTCACATATATTATTAACTTTATTAATTCTTCACTTTATTTTTTTGGGGGAAAGGGGGGGTTGGACTAATTTGAGTTGGGTTATTAATGTGTAATAATTATTGGGGAGGGTATAGTTTATTTAGATTACTGATACTGCATTGTAATTTTATTATTTTATTCTTAATTTTTTTTAATGTAATCCTATATGATATTCATGTTATAAAATCTTAAATAAAATTTTAAAAAAAATTCAATGATTCATTGAATCTGCCTGGTGAACAGGTTGTGCAAATATAAAATGAAGTACAGAGTTTAATGTTACAAAGAGAAGAGTTAAGCTAATGCAAGTACCACACAGTGGTTCTCAACCTTCCCTTCCCACTCACATCCAACTTTAAACAACCCCATACTAATCACAGAGCATCAATGGCATACGGATGACTTAAAGTGGTGTGTGAGTGGAAAGAAAACAGTTGAGAACCACTGATCAGAGAATAAGGACCAATGACAATTTTTCCCAAGCAAAATATTTCAGTATCTAAAGCAGTGGTTCTCAACCTATCCTTCCCACCCACAACCCACTTTAAGTATTCCCTGTGCCATCGGTGCTCTGTGATTAGTAAGGGATTGCTTACTGGGTGGAAATAAAGTTTGAAAACCACTGTTTCAATCGTACCTCGTTGACTCGTTATGTGTACAGTTTCATAACTCCAAATGACAATTTTTCCCAAGCAAAATATTTCAGTATCTAAAGCAGTGGTTCTCAACCTATCCTTCCCACCCACAACCCACTTTAAGTATTCCCTGTGCCATCGGTGCTCTGTCATTAGTAAGGGATTGCTTACTGGGTGGAAATAAAGTTTGAAAACCACTGTTTCAATCGTACCTCGTTGACTCGTTATGTGTACAGTTTCATAACTCCAAATGACAATTTTTCCCAAGCAAAATATTTCAGTATCTAAAGCAGTGGTTCTCAACCTATCCTTCCCACCCACAACCCACTTTAAGTATTCCCTGTGCCATCGGTGCTCTGTGATTAGTAAGTGTTTCCCCATAGGAATGGTGCACTTTATACAAATTGATCTGTGTGGTCACTGCTGTGTAACAAGAAAGGTAACATTTAGTTAGCTCACAGCAAGCATCACAAACCAATGTGATAATGATTGTGAAATCTGGTCAATTTAACAAGGTTGAGCAGGAGGCTGTTGACGGCTTCAAAGTGAATGGCAGTTTGCCTTCTCAACGGCTGCAGTGCCACAACTTCAGCTTTCGATTGTGTATGGGACTGAATTCACATTTCACTGGTTGGTTGCTTCTCTCAGGATTTTAATGGTTATTTCAAAGCCTTATGGCCTCTTTGATTACTGAAGCTTTCTATTCTCATATTTCTCAAGATGACGTAGTGGTTGGCATTAGCGGTTAGTGCAATGCCTTTACAACGCCAGTCATCAGGACAGGACTGGGGTTCAAGTCCCGCGCTGTCTGTAAGGAGTCTGTATGTTCTCCCCATATCTGCATGGGTTTTCTCTGGGGCCTCCGTTTTCCTCCCACCGTTCCAAACAGACCAGGGGTGTAGTTAATGGGGTGTAAATTGGTCAGCACAGACTCGTGGACCAAAATGGCCTGTTACCATGGTGTAAATTTAAAATTTAAATTTAAAAAAGTGGTTGCACTGGGCAGTGGTTTGGTATTTCCTCACTGTGGGAATACAGAAGTTGGTGGAGATCCTTCTCATCTCTCTTATCTGCCCCTGGACTTTCAGTTGTTTCCATCCTTTACTGGGACAGCGACTGCAGTGTGTATCATCCACAAAACGCCCTGTGCTTACTCACCTGGGTTATCCTGACAGCATAGATCAAACCTGCCTTCTCCACCACCAAGAAGGACAGGAGCTTCGGACACGAGATAGAGTGAGGGGAAGCCTTAGAGAAACCAGTCCACTTGCCCAGGAAAAGGATAGAATATTTTAATTTTTGAAATGTTTAAAATTTACAACACAGAAGAAGCTGATTCTGGCCATTTAAACACATGCAACCCAATTACACTCAAATTAACCTGCAGGCCCCTACACTTTGGAGGGTGGGAGGAAACCGGAGCACCCGATGGAAACCCATGGAGAGAACGTACAAACTCCTGTCTGAATTGGCATCGAGCATGGGTCACTGGGGCACTGGTAATAGTACCATGCCACTCTAATAGTTTCAATATGAATGAGAACTCTCGGTTGTGGAATGAGTGGGAAGAGATCAGGAAGAGAACTACCTTTTTCATTCATTCATGTCGGATTTATTGGCAAGGCCAACATTTATTGCCCATCCCTAATAGTCTTTAACGTGGCTTATTTGACTTTCTCATCAGCAAAAATAAACCAATCATGTATATGTCGTATGAGTTGGGACGTCTGATTTTTCTCATGGACATTTCTGGACCAAATCCTTTTGTTGGTTTTTTACCATCACAACTAATAAAAACATTTTCATTCTCGATTTACTTAATTAATTCAGTTTAAATTCCTCAAATGTCACGGTGGGGATTGAACCTTGTGTTTCCAGATCTCTGGACTGCATTATTGTACACCACAAGTATACACCAGGATGTGTGTGATAATACAGATTCTATCACCAATGTGTCTATGTACAGATGGTCGTGTAGGATGACTGTGATTGGCTGAGAGTGTAGCCACACCTACTGGCAAGTCTTAAAGGGTTGCTCCTAGCCAGACCAGGTCATTCTGGACTAGTCGACCTACATGTGATACACTCCAGTCTTCTAGTTAATAAAAGCCTTGGTTTGGATCAACAAGCCTTTGATTCTTTCGACGCGCTCTACACTGCTTCCTACACAACTGCCAGTCATGTGAGAAAATAGTCCATGTGTGCTTTGGAACCCTTTCCCTCAATGTTTCCAAAGCCTCGTTTCCCTTTGCAGTGCACTTTACGGAGAGCTATTTATAGCACCAGTTCAGTGTTTGCTTGAGATGCAGCCAGTTTTATCGCCTAGAACTGACCAGGCAGAGTTCACTCATTTCGGCAAGTTACCACCAGCCTTTCATTCTTTTCTGGTCTCCCAGCATCCTAGCCCTCAAGCAGTGGCAAAGCTGGTAAGGCCGCTGCCTCACAGAGCCAGAGTTAGGTCCAATCCTGACTGTCCGTGTGGAGTTTGCATGTTCTGCTGTAACTTTTTTTTCTCCAGTTTCCTCCCACATCCCGAAGATGTGCAGGCTGGTGAATTAACCACTGTAAGTCCTCCCCCCCCCCCCCTCCCGGTGAACCATCAAAGTCTGCAGACACTGTGATTGTCGTAAAAACACATAGAAATGCTGGAGGAACTCAGCAGGTCTTCTCAGTGTCCAAAAAAGCAAAGACATATCACCGACGTTTCGGGCCAGAGCTCTTCTTCAAGAAATAAGCAGAATGAGCCAGAAGCAGGAAGTCTCTGAGGGAGGAATTCAGACCAACAAAAAGATGTTAATTGGACATGATAAGGGGAGAGGTGAGAATTTATAATTTCTGTGTGAAAGGAGAACAGGGAAGGGAGGCAGAGCTGGGAGAAGGTGACAGGGGAAGAAGTGGGGGGGGGGGGGCGTGTTTAACGAAAGCCAGAGAAGTCGATATTAATGCCATCCAGTTGGAGGGTGTCCAGTCAGAAGATGGAAGATGAGGTGTTCTTCCTCCAATTTGTGGGTGGTCTCAGTCTGGCAGATATGTCAGCAAGGGAATGGGATGGGGAATTGAAATGGGTGGTCACTGGGAGATCCACGATATTGCAGCGGACAGAGACAAGGTGCTCAACAAAGTGATCTCTCAGTCAACGTCCAATCTGTCCAATGTAGAGCACAGACGCAGTAGATGACCACTGCAGATTCACAAGTTGCTTCACCTGGATGGACTGTTTGGGGCCCCAAGTGGTGGTGAGGGAGGACGTGTGGGCGCATCCACACCTGGTGTCCCTAGGGTGTAAGTGAGAAGTGGTATCTAGATGGGAATTGAGGAAAATACGGGGAGAGAGAAAAAATAATGGGAGTAATATAGGACTGTGTAAATGGGTGCTTGGTGATCAGCAGGGATTTGATGGGCTGAAGGGCCTTTTTCCCTGCTGTCTTTCTTGCCATCGCCTCTGTTTTGGAGTTGTGAGAAGGATCTTGCTGAGAACAGAAATTGCTTGCTGCGGTGGGCCATTTCAAAGTCTCACATGAAGCAGGGTTGGATGTTTCTGTGTGATATGATTGGGATTTATATAAAATCCCAAACTCGGCCTCCCAGATTCCATGAGCCTTTCAATGTCCTGAGGGGATCCCAAAGTACTTGACCTGACTCAACTGAAAACGGTTTCCAGGTGTCCTTGTGCGCAGTTAAACCAGTGTGAAGAAACACCTAATCTGTGGTGTAATTACAAAGTGACAAAGCAGCACTTCTTGCCTGTTATTAGTTGCGGCACAGTTGGTGTAGCAGTAAGCGCAATGCCGTTACAGCGCCAGTGATCGGGACGGGGTTCGAATCCCCCACTGTCTCTAAGGAGTTTGTATGTTCTCCCCATGTCTGCGTGGGTTTTCCCCAGGGCCCTTCAGTTTCCTCACACCCTCCAAAACATACCGGGGGCTGTAGGTCAACTGGATGTGATTGGGTGGCACAGGGTTGTGGGCTGAAAGGGCCTGCATGTCTATATTTAAATTTAAAGGCCAGGCTGAGATGTCTTTGGCTATGTAGCCTGGTGTAGGTGTGGAAGGAAAGCAGTGGGTTCTGACTTCATTTGGACAGAATAAACGGACTCAAGGCTTGCAGAATCACCACATTCCATGCAGGTATTAAAGATCCCCAATGTTGTCTTTTTTGTCTGAGGCAGCCTCCCTGTCCAGATCAGGCCCAAATTATCTTGACTCCTGAACACACCACTCATGAATTAAATCCAAGAACACAGTCTGCAGACACTGGGTTTGAGTGCAACTCACAGACGTGCTGGAGAAACTCAGCAGGTCACACAGCATCCATAGGAAGTGAAGGGTGGCCAACATTTGGGGCCTGAGTTATGAGTAAAAGATGATCTCCTGATTCCACAACCCCTACCACATTCCAGGGGGTCTCAACCTTCCCACTCACACTCCACTTTAAGTCATCCCTGTGCCATCGGAGCTCTGTGGTTAGTAAGGGATTGCTTAAGGTGGGATGTGAGTGGGAAGGGGTGGTTGAGAACCACTGCTTTAGATACTGAAATATTTTGCTTGGGAAAAATTGTCATTTGGAGTTATGAAACTGTACACATAACGAGTCAACGAGGTACGATTGAAACATTGGTTTTCAAACTTTATTTCCACCCAGTAAGCAATCCCTTACTAATCACAGAGCACCGATGGCACAGGGAATATTTAAAGTGGGTTGTGGGTGGGAAGGATAGGTTGAGAACCACTGCTTTAGATACTGAAATATTTTGCTTGGGAAAAATTGTCATTTGGAGTTATGAAACTGTACACATAACGAGTCAACGAGGTACGATTGAAACAGTGGTTTTCAAACTTTATTTCCACCCAGATTGAGTCATCTGGGACTGTACTCACTTGAATTTGGAAGAATGAGAGGGGATCTTACAGAAACATATAAAATTATGAAAGGCATAGATAAGATAGAGGTACATAGGTTGATCCCATTGATGGGGGAGACCAGAACAAGGCAACATTTCCTCAAGGGGAGTAACTTTTGGATGGAAATGAGGAGGAACTGCTTTTCCCAGAAGGTGGTGAATCTATGGACTTTGTTGCCCATAGAAGCATTGGAGGATACCTCAGTAAATATATTTAAGACAAGGTTGGATAAACTTCTATAAAATAGGGGAATTAAGTGATATGGGGGAAAAGCAGGTAGGTGGAGATGAGCCTATCATCAGATCAGCCATGATCATGGAGCAGGCTTGACGAGCTGGATGGCCGACTCTTACTCCTGTTTCTTATGTTCTTATCAAAGATATTTCCTTTGGCCTGCCCATCCCTCCACACCTCCTCTACAGCTTACAACCAATCTGTTTTCTCTCCTTCCCAAATTCTGATGGACTTCAACCTGAAACATTAATTCTGTTCTTCTTTCTGCCACTACTATCTGACCCATTGAGTGTTACTAGCATTTTGTTTTAGTTCAGGTTTCCAGCTTCTGCAGTTCTTTTAGTTTTTCAGCTCCTGGCACAGATGCCACCTCCCTGGATTACATTCTAAGTCCTTGCTATTTTCAGTGTTCCCTCCAACATGGTGCATTGTCAATATAAGTTTATTGTCATCCAATTGCACAAGTGCAACCCGACGAAACAGCATTCTCCAGTCCTCGGTGCAAAACACGCAGACCTACAACCAGACATAACAAACAATACACATGTGTATATCTTCTCCGTGGATTGTCACCTTGTCGTGGTAGAGAAACTTGGGTGGTCCTGAGATCCCGTGAGTGATGTTGTCTGGAGCTATGCTCCTGGTAGGGCCACCCCTGGCAGTAATGTCGAGGGTGAGGGCCCTAACAAAGAACAATCCAACCACTCTTATGTTCCTGTGGGCCGACCTCTGATCCATTTCTCTGCAACAACCACAGCGATGTAACAGGGTCAGGACGCTCTCGAGAGAGCTCCTGTTGAAGGTTGACAGAATGGTGGCTGGTAGTCTTGCTCGCTTCAGTCTTTTTAGAAAGTGCAGTTGCTGTTGCGTCTTCCTGACAAGTGAGAAGATGTTGTGTGTCCACTATAGGTCACTAGTTAAGTGAACTCCAAGGAACTTGGTTCTCTCCACTCTCTCTACTATAGAGTTGTTGATGTGTAGTGGAGGGTGGTCATTCCTGGTCTTCCCGGAGTCCACGGTTATCTCCTTCATTTTGTCCCCATTGAGACGCAGGTTGCTACTCTCTCACCATTTCATGAGATTTTCCACCTCTTCTCTGTATTACAACTCATCGGCATTGTTGATGAGGCCAATTATTGACGTATTATCTGCGAACTTGATGACACCGTAGGAGCTGGATCTGACAATGCGGTCATGAGTCAGTAGTGTTAATTGGAGCGGGGGCTTCATGACCCCATCGGTGAAGCATTGGTGATCTGGGGTAGGTCCCCTTGTCCATGATTAACTTGATACCGCAAGAATTTAAGGCGATGTCACCATGAAGCAAAACTCTGTGTTAAAAGTTATTTCAGTCTTTCAATGGAATTTAGTGAAGATAATAAGTTTGTTTTAGATAATGTTTCCATGCAATGTTAAACAGTTATAGTGGATGCTTGGCTGATACACTAAAGTATGCAAGTCCTAAATCAATAGATATTTAAATCCTTAATCAGATTAACAAACAAATGCAATGGTTTATGACAAGCAAAAGCCTGAAAAAAACATTTCTCCTGAATGAGTGCAACCCATCATGCTTCTAAGCTTTGTGCTGACAGAGAGCATACAGCAGCCTGAAGAAACCGCAGTCCATGTACGAATGGGCCAGCCTGTAGCACACAACCCTCATCAAACTGGTTCCTATTTCACACCAGTGCAAAGGAGGACAGAGACCACTTTAAGAAAGCAATCCCAAATTCCTTTAGTGATACAGTTCTTCCTAATTTCTACAGGTGTACCATGTACCATGGAGAGCATTCTGACGGGTTCCATCACTGTCTGGTGTGGGGAAAAGAGGACAGGAAAAAAACTACAGAGGGCGGATAACTCGGTCACTGCCTTACACAGGTATCAGTCCACTCTCCAGTGAGGAAAACTACAAGAGGCGGTCCTCTATCCTCAAGGATCCCCGCCACCCAGGCCATGCCTCTTCACGGTGCTTCCATCGGGAAGGAGGCACTGGAGCCTGAAGACGAGCACCCAGCGGCACAAGGACAGCTTCTTCCCCTCCGCTATCAGATATCTGAACAGACAATGAACCACAGACACTGCCTCACTTTCGCTTACTTTTGCACTAATTTATTTATTTTTAAATGCAATTTTATACCAATATTTGCACTGCAACGCTGCCACAAAACAACAAGTTTCGCAACAGGTTCATGACAATAATTTCTGAGGTAAGTTTCAACATTAAAGGACTTGTCCCAGCCTGGCCGCACTCTCTTTTCCCTCCTCCTGTCAGGAAGAAGTGTAGGGTCACATTCAAGAATAGTTCTTAGCTCACTGCCTTACCTTAACAAATCTTTAATGGCATATCTAATTTTTTTCTAAGCTTAAACAGGACATAATATCATTTAACCATAGGTGGAGCGGTGATCAAAATTGCACGTCTGGCTATCAACGAAGTAAAAGATAAAATTTGGTTTTGAGATGAAGTCAATAAAAAGTCATCACCATCAGGATATTCCAAACAGAGCAAATAAAAGGCTCCAATTTAACCTTGAGAATCACCAACAATGTGTGAAAAATATCATTCCGATATTTTTCTGGACGAGGGCAAAACCAAAATACATGAACCAAGAAGCGTCTGCAATTTTACATTTGTCACATAGAGGATTTATATCAGAAGAAAAATGAGCTAATTTAGCTTTAGATAAATGTACTCTGTGGACTACTTTAAGTTGCAATAAACAACGTCGTGCACAAAGGGAGGTCGTATTAATCAAATTACAAATGGAATCCCAAACCTCGTCAGTGAATGAACGATGTAAGTCCTGTTCCCAATTGCTCTTGATCCGAACTAATGAGGTTGCTCTTAAATCAAGCAAATTATTATAAATAAGAGATATTAGAGCTTACATTAGTTTAATAATGATCTGTTCTGATCTCTCTCTGCAATTCTGCATCCTGTTTTAATTGCTGTACTTACTGTATGTAAAGGTTCAAGTGCAGGATAACATAGCAAACCAACCTTTTCATTTTACCTCGTCCGCATGACAATAACCTTGAACATCTTGGTGGCCAACTAGGTCAAGTTTTTTCTGTTTTCTCTGAGTTGACAGTTTAGCTGCAGCATAAACCAAAAAAAAGGTCCTTCATTTCTGGAACAAGGACAGGAGATAAGACCATGAGGCATAGGAATAGAAATGAGCTATTGGGCCAATCGAGTCAGCTGATCATGAGCTGATCCATTTTCCCACTCAACCCCCCAGCCCGGCCTTCTCCCCATAACCTGTGACGCTCTGGCTAATGAAGAACCTATCAATATCTGCCTTAAATCCACTCAATAACTTGGCTTCCACAATTGCCTCTGGCAACAAATTCCAGAGATTTACCACCCTCTGGCTAAAGAAATTCCTCTTCATCTTTGTACTAAATAGACAACCTTCAATCCTGAAGTTAATGCCCTCTTATCCTAGACTCTCCCACCATGGAATTGATCTTTCTATATCAACTCGATCCATGCCCTTTAACTTACAAAATGTTTCATTCTCCTAAATTCCAATGAGTACTGGCCAAGAGCTGTCAAATAGTCATAATGCTTTAATTCCCAGAATCATCCTTGGGAACATCACCACCAAAAGGATTCCCTCCTCGTTGTACCTTATCTGGTTCTTCACTAGCAGTAACTTCTCCAGATCGGTGTCTAATAGCACTGTGGGAGCACCCTCACAGAGGATTGCAGCCATTCATGGAGCCAGCTCACCACTGCCTTCTCAATGGCAATCGGGGATAGGCAATAAATGCTGGCAATAATGTTCTCCAGTTGAACTGAATAAGCCTGTGTCTGCTATTTATATGATGCGGTCAATGCAATTTGATTGATGACTCTCTGCCTTGTTTTCCATTGGTACTGTATTTAAAAACACACAGTAAATGCTGAAGTAACCCAAACCGATCTCATACCATTGATAGGAGGTCTTTCTTTGGCTTGGCTTCGCGGACGAAGATTTATGGAGGGGGTAAAAGTCCACGTCAGCTGCAGGCTCGTTTGTGGCTGACAAGTCCGATGCGGGACAGGCAGACACGGTTGCAGCGGTTGCAGGGGAAAATTGGTGGGTTGGGGTTGGGTGTTGGGTTTTTCCTCCTTTGCCTTTTGTCAGTGAGGTGGGCTCTGCGGTCTTCTTCAAAGGAGGTTGCTGCCCGCCAAACTGTGAGGCGCCAAGATGCACGGTTTGAGGCGATATCAGCCCACTGGCGGTGGTCAATGTGGCAGGCACCAAGAGATTTCTTTAGGCAGTCCTTGTACCTCTTCTTTGGTGCACCTCTGTCACGGTGGCCAGTGGAGAGCTCGCCATATAACACGATCTTGGGAAGGCGATGGTCCTCCATTCTGGAGACGTGACCCACCCAGCGCAGCTGGATCTTCAGCAGCGTGGACTCGATGCTGTCGACCTCTGCCATCTCGAGTACCTCGACATTAGGGATTAAAGCGCTCCAATGAATGTTGAGGATGGAGTGGAGACAACGCTGGTGGAAGCGTTCTAGGAGCTGTAGGTGATGCCGGTAGAGGACCCATGATTCGGAGCCGAACAGGAGTGTGGGTATGACAACGGCTCTGTATATGCTTATCTTTGTGAGGTTTTTCAGTTGGTTGTTTTTCCAGACTCTTTTGTGTAGTCTTCCAAAGGCGCTATTTGCCTTGGCGAGTCTGTTGTCTATCTCGTTGTCGATCCTTGCATCTGATGAAATGGTGCAGCTGAGATAGGTAAACTGGTTGACCGTTTTGAGTTTTGTGTGCCCAATGGAGATGTGAGGGGGCTGGTAGTCATGGTGGGGAGCTGGCTGTTGGAGGACCTCAGTTTTCTTCAGGCTGACTATTTTGGCAGTTTCCGCAAAACAGGACGTCAAGCGCTGAAGAGCTGGCTCTGAATGGGCAATTAAAGCGGCATCGTCTGCAAAGAGTAGTTCACGGACAAGTTTCTCTTGTGTCTTGGTGTGAGCTTGCAGGCGCCTCAGATTGAAGAGACTGCCATCCGTGCGGTATATTATCAACGTTTCGGACCTGAGCCCTTTTTCAAGGTATAAGCAAAGAACAGCCACCATAAACTCACATTCCAATCTTGGAATGCCTGCCTCTCCACTACCTCCACACCAATCCCAACCTCTCCATAAACGTCTGCAGACTTCTGTGTTTCCTTCCATGGCTATTTGGTCTGTTATTGTACATTAAAACTATAAACTTACCCTGACTAAAGGCAAGCTCAGTCACAATCCTGGAATACTCTCACACCCTGGAAAATAACTGAATAATAATGTTTTCATCATGGAGGGATACTGACTCACAGAAAGACTGCAGCTTGAATAATGACCAGTCCTGATAGTCCCATTCCACTGGCCTCTCCCCATCGCTCTGTCGTTTTTGTCCTTTCAACTGCATCCAGTTCCCTCTCAAATCTCCTCCGCTAACCTCTTGCTGCTAGTACAGATCCTGGCCCTCTTTGATGTCCTCCTTCATTCTTCCTTTTCTCCCTCTGGTGCTGCTCAACCCACTGAGTTTCCCTGGCAGATTTTTTTTTGCTTGTTAGAACATTTAATTGGTTTAGTAACCTTGCACTTGTCACCTAGCAGCATGGAATCATGGCAAATATGTAGCATTAAGGGTTACCATTTGGTCCATGATATTCAAGCTAGTTGAAGACTAATCCTACCTTCTATCACTGAGTCCATAGCACCATAGGTTACAGCTCTTCCAGTCAATGTTAAAGTATTCAGTGTGACGAGGGGTTCTGCCTTCACTCCTTCTCAAGCCCCTTTCACACTTGTATCTCAGTAAATCGGCCGTTCAGTGTCCCAGGATAGGAATGGGGATTTGGCCTTTCACGCTAGACCACACCTAACCGGGACACTGATCGCTTTCACACTTGCGAGGGTTTATGCCCGGCGTTTGGTCTGTTCCACCTTTAATCAGAAGTGCCTGTAATGCAATTACCCGTTTCACACTTGCCGGATCTTGATGCCGGCGTCTGCAGATGCCGGGGATTGTATTAGGGGTCAAGGCCAGCAATCGCCGGCATGAGAGGATGTCATCTGACATCGGCGTTGAGCAGATTTTGCTTTCACACTTGCCATTTTAAAGGCAGATTGGCATTTGATTCCTGGGATCACTGGCAAGTGTAAAAGGGGCTTCAGACATGGAGTTCCCAACCCACACCCACTGGGAGAAAAGATCATTCTAATCTTTCCACCAATCTTTTTATGTCTCTATCTACCATATTTGATGGCAAATAAGACACATGGGCAAACAAGTCCCCTCTCCATTTCAGTGGGGAATACTAATAAATATTTTAATGCATTTACGGGTAAACATTTAAAACTTGGACAACACAAGCAACTCGAACAGGAAAAATCTTTTTAATAACAACCCTGCTGTAATTTACAAGATAAAAACAAAAGCAGGATACCTATAGCAGAAAACATTTTATAAAAACTAACTGCCGCTGTTGATCCCCGCATTGATCCCGCAGCCCCGCTCTCTCCCAGCGGCCCGCTGTTCCGCTCTCACCTGGCGGCCCACTGCCTGCTCTCTCCTGGTGGCCCGCTGCCTGCTCTCTCCTGTGGGGATGTGGGGCAGTGAGACCAGTGGGGGGACTGACAGGGGGCCACTAGGAGTCTTCCGACAGCCCCCATACTGATCCCATTGCCCTGTTCCCCCTCTGACAGCCCGCCACCAGCCCCCAATGGTGATGCTAGTGAGCCACCCAGTGATGATGATCACTGGCAGTGTAACTCACATTATCATCCTAATTTCAACTTCGCATATAAGACCTGGGGGATATTTTTGGGCCATTTTGGGGGCATGGGGGAAAGTGGGTTTTATATGTGGTCAAATACTGTATTCATTTTTGACATGTGCGATGGGAACAGCCTTTATCTCAGCCCATCCATTTTACACACCTAATTTAAACTCCACCAGAACCCCTGCTAAAAGTTTTGCAACGTCCTTATAAACCTCCTTGATCCCATCTGAGCAAAACCATACACTGTGCTCAAGTCACAGCTCAGCGTTGAACTATTGGATTATTCTTGTTCTGTGTTTTGATCTCAGGTATGGAGGGGGTTTTAGGGGATATTCCTCAATTTATAAATGCTCACCCTTACAATTTTTTTACTATTAGTCACATTGGTCTTTTAAGACAGGGGCCTGGAAAGTGGGGGGGGGGGGGGGGGGCAGTGTGAAGGGAGTGGCAGGCACGACACATTTAAGTAAAAGCCTTGATTTCTTTTCACCTAGAATATTTTTCTGCTTTTTTGGTGTGTAATCGGTTGGAGAGAAGTACAGAAGAAACCAAAACAGCTGCTTCACCGGGAAGAGAGCCCAAAAATTTTAAGCTGAGTCCTGGGGGGGGGGGGGGGGGGGGAAGGGGGCCATAGCCAATAAAAGGTTGAGAATGTCTGCTTTAGGATATATCTATTTTCTTACCACATCTCGCCATGGGCACAAACTGTGACAATGTACACACAATGCATGCCATTTTAGATAGTTTCACTCGATGAAGTTTTCCAAGAACACATCCCTTCCATAAACCCCAGAATTGCTCTATTTGTGATCAGAACTACATGCACACAAATTGTAGCCTTAATGAGGCTGTATACAATTTCAGTTGGATTTAATATCGAAGGATTTAAAATTAAAACACTAACCACTTTTTAAAATTTGGAAAACCACTGGTGACCAATTAAAAATCAAATGAGATCAAAAAATAACTGATCGGGCACTAGGCTGTAGGGACACACTCTTCAGCACTAGAAATTGCTTTTGAAGTGGTAAGTCTAGATCGGACACAAAACTGCTAGCATCTATAGAACTGAACACTCTTGGATAGGGTTTATTGTTTCAGGTCAACGCTCTTTCAGATGAAAGCAGAGCAACTGAAACATTAACTCAGTTTCTCTCTCCACGGATGCTATCCAACCTGCTGAAGATTTCACGTCAAAAAAAACCAGTGCTTAAGATACTGGAGTTGAAAATCTAAGCCCATTTATGAGTTAGTGAGACGATTGGTGGGTCGCTCCTTTATCCTGAATGAGTACGGCAAGACGGAGTGATTGGTCTTTCTCATCTTGTGACATCAACAGTAACTATTTTTGTAAAGATTTCTACCGCCGACGGAGACCAATTACAGGCATCACCACAGCTGTGATCAGACAAAACAGCACAAGCCAATTTAATCTAATCTGCAATTTCCCACTGAGGCAGCAGCAAGGCAGGTGCAGTTTTCAGTAGTCATCTGCATAAAAATAGACAGGCTCCTCAGTTCATGATTTCACTGTTAAAAAAAAAAAATTTTATAAGAAATTTTCACAAGGGCCCAGTTGACAATTCTAAGACTGGATCCATGTTTAACAATTGTTGAAATAGAATTAAGATAATAATGCATTTATATGCATTTCCTTAAACATTTGACCAACTATCATACAGGTGACCGTCGACATTGGAATCTGGAGCAACAATCAATCTGCTGGAGGAACTTAAAGGGTCGAACAGCATCAATGGGAGAATAAGAATAGTTGATGTCTTGAGCTGGAGCCCTTCATCAAGACTGTTCTCCAAACCATGCTTTAATTATCTACTTGATGATGTGACTGGCAATATAGGCAAGAACAACCCAGATGATCTGGTGTTTTTCAGATGGCTTCTTGATAAGGTCTCATGTGACAAGCTCAAAGATAAAGGCTGTTCCCCTCGCACATACTGGCTCGATAACAATTGGTTGACGGAGAAAAAGCAGAAGAGGATTAAGTGGGTCTTCAGCAGAGCGGCAGGCAGTGACTGGTGGGCTTGCTGCAGGCTTCAGTGGCAGGGCACCAGCTATACACCGTCTGTATCAACAGTATGGATGACGGAACTGAGTGTAGTCTAGGTACACAGAGAACAAGCTTGGGGTGAGTGTGAACTATAACGAGATAGATACATTTTGTAATGGCAAAGAGACCAAGGAATATGGGAGAAAAATAGGAATAGGACATGACAGTGGATGATGAGCATGGTCACATCAAGAGTTGAACAGGCTCAAAGGGCCTACTCCTGCTTCTTCGTTTCTGGGGTTTGCAGAGGTTTGGCATGACATTGAAAACCTTGGTAAACTTCTACAGATGTATAGTGACCAGCTCCATCACAACCTGGTATGGGGGCAACAACACCTCTGAGCAGAAAGCCCTGCAATAGGGAGTGGTCACAGCCCAGATGGTGGGCAAAACTCTCCCCGCCATCAAGAACATCTATGGGGAACACTGCCATCAGAGAGCAGCACCCAGCCCACGCTCTGTTCTCACTGCTGCCATCAGAGGCATCGATTCCACAAGACTCCCCACCCCCCCCACCCCCCTCCACCCCCCCCAAGGCTCAGGACCAGCTGCTCCAGCATAGAATCCTAAACAACAGACTCAATCAGAGACTCATTTTAGGATTTTTACTTTGCACGTTATTTGTTATTGAATATTTATTTTCTGGATTGCAGTTTGTTTGCATTTCCTTCTTGTTTACATTTCTCCCTTTTGAATACACATCTTTTCTTCAGTACACAAATAAATGGTAATTCTGCCTGGCCCACAGGAAATAGGAATCTCAGGGTTGTATGTGATGTCATGTACGTACTCTGACAATATATCTCAACTTTTGAAAATTATAATGAACACTTACCTGGAATTTCAGGACTTGTCTCATTTTACACACTTGTCGAAAACTTCCTGAAGTGCGGAAATGGCAGAGATTCCATGTGGAACAACAGACAACTCACAGGAAAAATTACCTTAATGCTCCAGAGTTTCCATCATTAGTGAACCATAGGTACAAGATGATTCACCCACAGGGTACATCAGCTCACCATCTTCCACAATGTTCCCCGGCCCTGTGAAATTTATCGCAGACAAGGGCAAAAGCAGCAAAATGGCAGGATAACCACCACAGCATTCTCTAATGGTAACATCACAGCAAGTACATGCAATTACCTATAGGACTTCCATGGTTCCATTGCTGACCAATGGACATTTAACGTTTTGAATGCATTGCTCCCGAGAGATGAAGCTAAATCTCAGAAGCCATAAAATGAAATACGCGGGAAGTGGGCACATTCAAGTCAGAGCTTGAACATTTTCCAAGGCTTTTATTTGACCTGATCTGGGAATGCTGGATGCTGCACAGGGCAACAAAGCTGTCCCATGAGCAACATTTACTCTGGGAAGCCCATCAATCTCTGCCCAAAATGGCACAGCATAAATATCCTTCTACAATGAACACTTCACCACCCTGAGTAAAAGCCATAAATAGAGCATTTATTTAAATTCCAAAATCTTTTCATCTTATTATTTTTTCAACAGTTTTACAGCAATAACTAAATCAATCTGGACAGTGATCTTATTCAAATAGTAAGCCTGTCTACTGTAAGAAACCCGAGTGTAATATTACAGCTCAATCCAAATTAATCCATGAAGATTACTGCACCAGGGTCAGGATATCCAGTCACTATGAATGAAAAATAAACACATTTATGTTTCTGTGTACTGCAGTCTTCAAATGCTGACTGAGGTTTAACTCACTCATGTCGTTATGCAAAATGCAGATTACGTGGCATTGATATAGTGCCGAATCAAGTTTAAATGTTCCAACACATTTGGCATACATTACGTTAAGTGCTGCAGTGGTTTGTCTGTACCAGTCATACTCCACTTAAATGGCTGATCTGTTTCCAGGAAGAGTGAATGCTGCCTGGGAGATAGGAACAATTCCTACCTCTTCTTCGAGAAGTCTTTAACAGCAGGCTTTTTCAGGTGCATTCTCTGCTAAGAATGCGCCTGAAGAAGCAGAAGCGTCCCTTTAAATTGCAGTTCAGGTGGCAGCATTGAAAGTGCAGCGCTGGCCACGTGAAAGGACAGCAGTGCTGGGATGTGCATCTGAGCGCATTCCGGCTCCTGTCCCTTGGGCTGTCAATTCAGGATGGCTGGCTGTCAGCTGAGACAGCCAGCGCGGGCTATCAATGCGGGCATGTCCCGTAGAGGACATCCCCACACTGATCCCGCTGCCCCACTCTCTCCCCACTCATGAATTCAATCCCCACACTGTGGAGTGGCCGGCGTGGGCTGTCCCCACAATGTCGGGCAGCCGGCATGGGCTGTCAGCGCGGGTCGTCCCCACACTGATGCCGCTGCCCCACTCTCTCCCCACTCACGGGGCTGGAGCGGTCAGTGGGGGAGGAGGCTGGAGCGGCCGACAGGTGAGTATGGGGGCTGGAGCGGCCGGTGGGGGAGAAGGAGGTGCTCGAGTCGGGTACCAGCATTGTTTCAGCCAGCCCCCTTCTCCCCTGCCGGCCGCTCCAGCCCCCTTCTCCCCACTCCCGAAATCAGTCATGACTGTGTGGGGACAGCCCGCGTCGGCCGCCCGACAGCGTGGGGACTGGGAGATGAGCTGTCAGGCACTGGCCAGCTGACTGTCAGCCAAATGCAGCCGCTTTTAGGTGGCTGCATTCAGATGGCTGGGGAGGCCACTGTGCTGCGGGGATTATCCCTCTCGGAGGAGGGTTACCAAAGTCATCTTGCAGGCGCCTCCTGCACATTCACATGGCCTTCCCACAGCCGCATTCTGCCAAAATATGTGGCTTTACAAGCAGGCCAATTGGCCACTTGAAAGTGCCAAGTTACACTGATGGCATCTATGGGAAAGCTGATTGGGATGCTGAACCTGTTACGTCCTTGCTTTGTCTGCACCAAACATGGCACCAGCAGGGAGAATGGCAAAAATGTAACAGGTGTCTAAGGGCCTGGGGAAATTTCACAGAGACGGAACAAATCTGTCCTGAACGTCCATGCTGGAATCAATTACCCATGCACTTGTTTTGAAATCTTGCTTTTGGAATAAAAGTTGCCCTGATAATTTTCAGTTCTTTTCCTCCATACATTCCAATGGATTCATTGCATTGGAGCAATGCAGCGCCACTGCCTCCACCAATCTTTCCACAAGACCAGACAAGACCAGTACACAAAAGGGCTGGAGAAACTCACCAGGTGATGCAGCATCCATGGAGAGCAATAGATATAGATGCTCCCTGACCTGATGAGTTTCTCCAGCACTTTTGCGCATCACACTGGACCTCAGCCTCTGCAGACTTCTTGTTCACGACAGGATAAGACTATGTTTGAGGTCAAGATTTACTCAGAACAGTGCAGAGAGCTGGCTGATAAGGACTGGTATTTTTTTTTCTGTGAGGAATTATGTTCTACTGCAAATTTTGGATCAATCGGTGCCATCTGCCAAGAACTGGTTTTTAAAACTGGACTGAGCCGCAGGAAATGGTGGACAGAAGGGGTTGGGTCAGGAAAGGTGCCAAGCTTTAGGATTTTAGATTTGCTTCCAAATCTGCTATTTCAAATAATATTGCTTTTATGAATTAAATCACTGAATTGGAACCACCTGAGTTAACAATTTCAGACATGCAAAGCAAATGGATTTTGTCATTGGAAGAAATGGTGTAAAGAAGACATGAACAGTATATAAAAAGGGTCCTTTCCAATCTACTGTCATTCACTTGAATTCAACATTGTACAAGGCACTTCAGAAAGTTAAGGTGCAGCTTTAGTCTCCGTAGTCCAGCTTCAGAGATCCCACTCCTTTTTATCCATGGATGTCAAACTGCTCAGATGCAAAATGTTCCATCAGTTTGTTTGAACATCGGGTGGGCAAGAATAGAACTGCTCCACCATCTTTGTGGCTCTCATTCGACTTTCGTGGATGTGTGCAAGCTTTTGATGGACTGCACAGACCCTTTTTGGTTAGCACAGAATGGTAGCTCCTTGACAGATGACAAGCATCAGCCAAGCCATTGCAGTTTCCCCGTCTCCAACTCAATTTCTGTTCCCAATTGCTGACGGAGGCACAGTTCCTTCTTCCTCCAGGTCGATCTCCCTCGTCTAGAGCTGAAAAAAAGGTGAGCTGGCCTCTTCTCGCCAAACTCATGAGGGGAGTTTTTCTTTCCCTCGGGCACTCTGCCCAGTCCAGCACTGAAGAAATTGTTCTTTGATAGTAACAGAAATCTCTTCAGCCAGCAATGTAACCTTCTATTGGGCCATTACATTCTCTTCAATGCAAGAGGTAGATTAGAAGCTGGGGTGGAGTGAGTGCTTATCACCCATTACCTGCTGTTAAATCGCATTGAAACATCATACAGGGGTGAACCCTGAAGCTTCTGTCTATTATTTAGCAAACACGTTTCCATTTAGGATGAAGCATGCTGGGCTGAACAACGGTGCAAATTTAAAATCTTACAGCTTTCAAACTCTGACACCAAGGAATATTTTTCTCCAGTAATAACTCTGGCACACATTTGTCATGTGGGTAAATACAAAAGAAAATAAATGGAAAAGATTGTGCTTTTGGAGAGGCTTGGAGTGCCTGCTGCTACCTCCACATGTAATGGATGGGAGCACAATTCATTAATGTTCACAGCCACCCTGTTTTCATGCAAGTCACCGTCCATTAAAGCTGCCCGAAAAACGTACGGTTATGACGTCGGCTTCATGGCCTAATACATGTCTTTTTCTGCGGGAGACTTTCTTCCAGTGGCTTCCCTGCTGAATTCTCGCCCTCTGTTTGCCTTCGAGCTTCCAGAAGGCTGGTTTCTTCGCTTGCTGTCTCTGCCATTCGGGGCTGCCAAAGGAAATCGCAACACTGCTCAGTGACTCACCCGTGGACAGGAGTTAAAGACACCAATGTCTCCAAAACCCCTCTGACTCAGACAAAAACTGGGCTCTTCTTTGCACAGAACCATTGAACATTACAACACAGAAAACAGGCCCTTCAGCCCTTCTGTCTGTTCCAAACTATTATTCTTAGTCCCACTGATCTGCACCAAATCCATAGCTCTCCATACCCGTCCCATCCACACTCCTGACCACATTTTTCTTCAATGTTAAAATTGAGCTTGCATTCATCACTTCAGCTGGCAGCTCGTTCCAACTTCCCACTACTTTCCGAGTGAAGAAGTTCCCTCTAATGTTCTTCCTAAACTTTTCCCCTTTCACCCCTAACCCATGTCCTCTGGTTTGTAACTCACCTACCCTCAGTGGAGTATAGTTGCATTTACTCTGTCTGTCCCCCTCATTACATTGTATACCTCTATCAAATCTCCCCTCATTCTTCTCCACTCCACGGAATAAAGCCCTAACCTGTTTAATCTTTTCCTGGATCTCTTGAAGTTTTCACTTTAAACAATAAAAAAGAAATACCATCATGCAGTCATGGAAACAACGTGGCACAGAAACAGATCCGACAACGCACAGAATCCTCGCTGAATCACTTACACTAATTCAATTTTATTTTCCCCACATTCCCACCAACTCCCACTAAATTCTACTATTCACTCACACGCTACGGGCAACTCACAGTGCCACTTAGCCGTTGTGTCCTTGGAATGTGGGGGGAAACGGGAGCACCCGGAGGAACCTCACAGAGACACAAGGGAGAACAGAGCAATGGTCCCAGTGCGATCAAACCAAGTCTCAAAACAAATTTAACATAACTTCCATGCTAAACAAAGAAGAATTAAAGTATTCCTTCAGAAGACCTTTGGTCTCAAGTGCAAAGCTTCATAATCTTATTGAGAGTTCTCATTTATCCTCCTACTGTACTCTGCCATGACCAATCTTTTCTTCACAAAAAATGTTCTGCTTGAATGGTAATTTCAGATAAATATTTAAATCATTGCTGCTTCCACATTCTTTCTGTCTTCATTTGGCACTGAATCTGATGCTCTATTGACACCATAACTTCATAATATTTACTGCCAGTTAAAAAGCCCATAAAAATGCAAACAAAGCACAGGATTTATTTCCAGAGTGAAGGAATTATAAAAGCATGGAAGTTATATTAAATTGGTATAGAGACTTGGCTTGACCACACTAGGAGTACAACTCAGATCTTAAAATATACAAAGAACTCAGTGGAAATGGAAATTAATCAAAAAGGGTTTAGGGACATGGAGTTGTACAGCACAGAAATGAGCCCCTGGATCACCGTGCTCATGCCAACCTTCCCATCTATCGACACCAGCCATTCTCAACCTTGTTTTCAGTTATGCATCCCACCCCAACCCCCCCCCCACCCCCACAACCTTCCCAGGGCCTGATTCTTCTCAAATGGGCCCCCTTCCCTGTGAAGCAGTCAAGTTTTTTTTGCTGCACTCCTCGCCTACTGACTGCATGAACAAACATTTAAAAAATGTATGTTACATGAGGTGAAAAGAAAACAAGGCTTTTACTTAAATATGAGTAGCACACTGTTGGATCTGCTGAGTTTCTCAGCATTGTGTTTTTATTAAATAGAATAATACCTAGTGTCGCCGAGAATATTCTCCCAGAATCACAGTGCGGCTTTCGCGCAAACAGAGGAACTACTGACATGGTCTTTGCCCTCAGACAGCTCCAAGAAAAGTGCAGAGAACAAAACAAAGGACTCTACATCACCTTTGTTGACCTCACCAAAGCCTTCGACACCGTGAGCAGGAAAGGGCTTTGGCAAATACTAGAGCGCATCGGATGTCCCCCAAAGTTCCTCAACATGATTATCCAACTGCACGAAAACCAACAAGGTCGGGTCAGATACAGCAATGAGCTCTCTGAACCCTTCTCCATTAACAATGGCGTGAAGCAAGGCTGTGTTCTTGCACCAACCCTCTTTTCAATCTTCTTCAGCATGATGCTGAACCAAGCCATGAAAGACCTCAACAATGAAGACGCTGTTTACATCCGGTACCGCACGGATGGCAGTCTCTTCAATCTGAGGCGCCTGCAAGCTCACACCAAGACACAAGAGAAACTTGTCCGTGAACTACTCTTTGCAGACGATGCCGCTTTAGTTGCCCATTCAGAGCCAGCTCTTCAGCGCTTGACGTCCTGCTTTGCAGAAACTGCCAAAATGTTTGGCCTGGAAGTCAGCCTGAAGAAAACTGAGGTCCTCCATCAGCCAGCTCCCCACCATGACTACCAGCCCCCCCACATCTCCATTGGGCACACAAAACTCAAAACGGTCAACCAGTTTACCTATCTTGGCTGCACCATTTCATCAGATGCAAGGATCGACAATGAGATAGACAACAGACTCGCCAAGGCAAATAGCGCCTTTGGAAGACTACACAAAAGAGTCTGGAAAAACAACCAACTGAAAAACCTCACAAATATAAGCGTATACAGAGCCGTTGTCATACCCACACTCCTGTTCGGCTCCGAATCATGGGTCCTCTACCGGCATCACCTACGGCTCCTAGAACGCTTCCACCAGCGTTGTCTCCGCTCCATCCTCAACATCCATTGGAGCGCTTTCATCCCTAACGTCGAAGTACTCGAGATGGCAGAGGTTGACAGCATCGAGTCCACGCTGCTGAAGATCCAGCTGCGCTGGGTGGGTCACGTCTCCAGAATGGAGGACCATCGCCTTCCCAAGATCGTGTTATATGGCGAGCTCTCCACTGGCCACCGTGACAGAGGTGCACCAAAGAAAAGGTACAAGGACTGCCTAAAGAAATCTCTTGGCGCCTGCCACATTGACCACCGCCAGTGGGCTGATATCGCCTCAAACCGTGCATCTTGGCGCCTCACAGTTTGGCGGGCAACAACCTCCTTTGAAGAAGACCGCAGAGCCCACCTCACTGACAAAAGGCAAAGGAGGAAAAACCCAACACCCAACCCCAACCCACCAATTTTCCCCTGCAGCCGCTGCAACTGTGTCTGCCTGTCCCGCATCGGACTTGTCAGCCACAAACGAGTCTGCAGCTGACGTGGACTTTTTACCCCCTCCATAAATCTTCGTCCGCGAAGCCAAGCCAAAGAGAAGAGACTATGGCCCAGGGTGGGGGGGGCGGGGGCATGGGGCGAAGTGCCCCCCTTCAGAATGGCTGATCTACACTAATTTCTAATTTGATTTGCCTGCATTTGGTCTGTATCCTTCGATGTTTTGCCTGTTTGTGTGTCTAAATGTCTCTTAAACGTTCTGATTGCATCTGATTATACCATTTCCTCTGGAAGCATGTCGCAGATATCAATCACTCTATTTAAAAACACTGAGCCCCTCTGATCCCCTTTAAAGTGCCTTCTTCTCACCTTAAACATGGTACCATGATGAAGGGCTCAAGCCTGAAACATCGGTTATGTATTTCTATCTTTGCTCTATAAAGGACACTGTTTGACCTGCTGAGTTTCTCCAGCCTTGTGTCTTTACTTCAACCACAGTGTCTGCAGACTTTCACATTTTACTCCTAAATGTAGTGTCCCATCCCTCCTTGGTGGAAGTGCTCATGGGCTTCAGAAGTATTGCTAAAGAAGCCATGATAAATTACTGCTGTTAGTAAACAATGTAATGGAGGCAGAGCTTGATGGATCATGTACCAGAGAAACAGTCTGCTACATCCTGGCTGGTGTTGAATATTTCACATGTGGTTTGAGTTACACTCTTCCAGGCACGTGGGGGAAACCCCATTGTTATTCTTGAACTGTCCTTGCAGATGACAGAAGGGCTTTGGTTGCCAGGATACCTGCCCTATGACCAATACTCTTGATGCCACCTAATTTGTAGGTCTGGTCTCGTTTCAGTTTCTTCTCCCTGTTACCCCTGAAGACGTTGATTGGTGGGGGAGCTTACCATGGTGATTGGATTCACTCTTACTCTCTCACTGTCTGGCACAACTAAGAGTGAGCAGATTTTTATAGGCACATCTCATTTCAAAACACCAGAGCTTCACTCTTTCCTTCAATAGACATTCAGGAGCCAGCGCTGCACACCCTTCAAAGCTGAGCTGAGTGCGTGTTCTGATCAAGACCCTGGCAAATGTGGACAACTCAATGCCTGGCTGATGGCGAGAACTGGAATATTTTCATAGAAGACTCGAGGCTCATGGTCCATACTCACAGCTCACGTCTGCATCATGACAGGTGGAAGGGAAACTACTCTCGTCACTTAACGTGGCAGGTGCATCATCCATCCGCTCAGTTCCCAAGCTCGCATCCGACTCTTCCACCTGCTCGTCCAAGGACATTAAAAATAACAAAAATCTTGGTTATTTTATTTTAGGAAAGGGAGGCCAATCAATTCTGCTTCGAGTAAAATCCTTTAGGTTGACGCAGACCCAATCTGGCACTTAAGTGGACATGAGGCTGCCCCATATTGGAGATGGTTATTAGGGAAAAGGGTAAAATAATGATTCAGTCATCTTTTACTGCACTGAGGTAAGGTGCTCGACTCTGCGTCAGGTCGGGCTACATCAAGTTTGCCTGGGAGCTTACGTTGCACAGTAATCCACAGAACCCAAACGGAAAAATTGCGTTGTCTGACTCCAACTCAGTTCATCTTGGGAAGTAGAACAAAACCGGGCAGCACAGTTAGCGTAGTAGATACTGCAACGCCTTGACAGCACCAGTGATTGGTACCAGGGTTCAAATACTGTGCTGTCTGTAAGGAGGTTGTACATTCTTCCTGTGTCTGCATGGGTTTTCCCCAGGGGCTCTAGTTTCCATCCACCGTTCGAAACGTACAGGAGTGTAGGTTAATTGGATGGCATGGACTCGTGGGCCGAAATGTCTACATTTAAAAGTATGATTAATACCCAAATGGGTCATCAATTGCCATTCCCCTCTTTCACTACGGATGGCTCAGTATCCTAACACTCCATTAAAGTTTCATTATGGTTTAACACACATCAGTAAATCATTCTGTGGATGTGAGTGGCTCTGGTGAAGACTGGCATTTATCGATCACCACTACAGGCCTCTTGAGAAGCTGTCGAGTAATTGAACCTCAGTGGTCGGTACGTTTTGTGATAGTGGCCCAAATGAGTAGCCTGCTGCACCACATTGAGAAGGACACTTCAGTTCGGGAATCATTAACAAGGATTGCAGACTTCTTTCCCCGAGGATCCTTTGTGAACTGATTCTGTAGTTCTGGTCGTCTGATAGTTTGCAGGTCACTTTCATGGGAGCAGCAATTTTCAAGTGAAATTGAATGCTCAAAGTGCCACTAAAGTTAAAC
Source organism: Narcine bancroftii (assembly GCF_036971445.1). Taxonomy (NCBI): domain Eukaryota; kingdom Metazoa; phylum Chordata; class Chondrichthyes; order Torpediniformes; family Narcinidae; genus Narcine; species Narcine bancroftii. Next base: position 16,312,862 of record NC_091470.1, on the reverse strand, counting down.
AAGAAAGTCTGCAGATGTTGGAGGCAAGTGCAATACACAAACGTGCTGGAGAAACTCAGCAGGTCACGCAGCGTCCATTGGAAGTAAAAAATTATCAACAATTCTGGTCTGGGCTCTTTGTCAGGTAGAAGCAAAAACAGGCAGGTGCCTGAATAAAAAGGAGGGGGAGAAACTGGGGGGGGGGGGGGGTGGGAGAAGGAAAGGAGGGGAGGGAGAAAGGTGCGGGGGAGAAGCACAGGTTAACAGGTAAAGGCCATAGGTGGATACAGGTGAGAGGGTAGAAGACAGAAAGGCTGAGAAGTGATGGGGGAAGGGTAGCTCTCTGATAGGAGAGGGAAGGATCAAAGGGTCATGGCAGGATCTCAAACAGAATGACAGAATTAACGATCCAAATCAAGAGGGGCAACAAACAAAGAAAACTTCTTGAGCCAAGAAATACTTAGCATTTTTATTTAATGTTATAGATATTTGGAACATGGGAACTATTCTGCCATTCATTTGGACGACATGATTAGTGTAACGCAGCACCAGCAACATGAGTTCGAACCTGGTGCCGTCTGTGAGCAGTTTATACATTCTCCCTGTGTCAGTGTGGGTTTCCTCCAGGTGCTCCAGTTTCCTTCTACCCTTCAAAACTTAAGGGGTTTGTAGGTTAATTGGGGTATTTGGGGGCAAGGGTTCATGGGCTATTAACATGTTGTGTGCCCAATTAAAAAACATTGAACATTATAAGGTACAGCACAGAAGCAGGCCTGTCAGCCCTTAATGTCACCCAAGATGCCATCTGTCTGCATATGATCTAGATCCCTCCATTGCCCGAATAGTCATGTATCTCTCTAAATCCCTTTTGAATGTCAATCTCATATGGATATATATATGGATAGGAGGGTTATGGGTGGAGAATAGGCGGAGGGATCTAGCAGAGTTGTTTGAACCGGCATGGACTTGAAGGGCCAAGATGGCCTGTTTCTGCTCTGTAAATGGTTATATGGTTATATAACCATATAACCATTTACAGAGCGGAAACAGGCCACGTTGGCCTTTCGAGTCCGCACCGGTTCACTGATTTTGTGCATCCTGTTCTTCTTCTTCTTAACCAGGGTCTCAATATCTCTTGAAAACCAAGGTTCCATACACCTTCCGTACATCTTACCTGTAATTCAGATCCTTTATATAAAAAAAGTTAGACAGAGTTTAATCATTTGCATTCTTTCAAGCAAAATGCTAAGAATAAAACTGGCAAAGTCGATCAAATAACATAATTATAACATGGTTATATGTTTCCACCAGACCTCTGGCAGCTCATTCTAGGAACTGACACTCTGTGTAAAAAAAAACCTTGCCTCACACATCTCTTATAAACATTCTACCCCTCATCTTTAAACTAGGCCCTCTAGTATTTGATATTTCTGCTGAGGAAGAAATATCTTGAATGTCTACCCAATTTTATTCACTTCTATCAGGCCTTTGTCTCTCCAGATAAAATGATCCAAGTGTATTCAACCTCACCTTGTAGCTAATATTCTCTAATTCAGGCAGCCTTCTGGTGAACTTCTTCTTCACCCTCTCCAAAGCCTCTCCAGCCTTTCCTGTAGTGTAGCAACCAGAACTGCACACTATATTCTATGTGTGGCCTGAGCTTGAATCTTTAACTACAGTTTTATAGAGTTGCAATATGACTTCCGGGTAGTTACACTCAATGTGCTGACCAATGACAGCAAGGGTGCCATTCAACTTCTTTACAACCCTATTTATGTGGCCCCTTTCAGGGAGCTATGGACCTTCACCTTAAGATCCCTGGATATATAAGTATAGTAAAACTCCTGTTAAATAATAAATAAAGTTAAATTTAAAAATGGCACACCTTGCCATTAGATCACCAATCCACGCAACACACAATCTCAAGCAACCAGAAAATTCACTTATCCAACATCTCCATGGGTGTCAGATACCAGAGGTGTCACCGACCTTCCGTAGAAACACTGCCCTATATTCTCTGGCAAAGCCAATCTTTTGATCCAATCTGCTAAGTCACCATGGATCCCATGTATTTTAATTTAAACAAAACTGTTAATTTCAGGTTTAAAATTAAGAATTAATCCGTGACATCAACTTTGCGAGGGAGATCCGAACCTCCCCCAGTCTTTGCGGATAGAAATGTTTGCTACCCTCAATCCCAGGGAGGATGGTTCTATTTTTTTTAAAAGACTCGAGGTTCCCTGAATAGCAGAAATTTTCTATCACACTACGACTTTCTGAATTCCAAGGATTACAGTGCTGGTCTGTGACACTCTGTGTAAAACAGAGTGAAGAATTTTAAAATGGAGGTGTTGCTTAAGCAGGAGACAATGTACTTTGACAGTCCTTGTGCACCCTTTTCAAATTCAATAACTTCCCGGAACTAGAGAAAATTTTCAAGCTGTTCAGTCACCCTATCCTTAATTACAGGCTTGAGAAATTCCCATCAACAAATATAAGGTTCATAATTCCCTGATTTCCTTCTCTTGCTTGATTTGAGTAGCAGAATGAACTATTCCCTAGCTGAGGTTGGAAATTCGTCAGTCTTCAGCACCTCTGTTTCCTTCAGTTTTTGATGTAAATTTTGATACATCCCTCACCTTGATTAATATCCTTGGGACAACCAGCAATCTTCTTCTAGTATCTGACATCTACAGGGATTGGTAGGTGATTGAGGTACTTTTTACCCAATTATTTTCCGCAATTGATTTGCCAGTTGCTTGAGGTTGCTGGTTGCTTGAATTCCAGATAACAGGGATGTTACTTATCAAAGCAAAATGATAATTTAACGTTGTGTCATTTAAAAATCTTTGTCTGTCATATCTTTAGAGTTGCCAATCTCAACTTCTTTTTTTGGCTATGCCCCCCCCCCACCCAATTAGGACTCTGTTCAAAGTTTATAGGCCCCCTTCCCTGTGAAGTAGTCCAGTTTACTTCCGTACTTCTTTCCTTTTTCTTTTCTTTGGCTTGGCTTCGCGGACGAAGATTTATGGAGGGGTAATGTCGACGTCAGCTGCAGGCTCGTTTGTGGCTGACAAGTCTGATGCGGGACAGGCAGACACGGTTGCAGCGGTTGCAAGGGAAAATTGGTGGGTTGGGGTTGGGTGTTGGGTTTTTCCTCCTTTGTCTTTTGTCAGTGAAGTGGGCTCTGCGGTCTTCTTCAAAGGAGGTTGCTGCCCGCCGAACTGTGAGGCGCCAAGATGTACGGTTTGAGGCGAGATCAGCCCACTGGCGGTGGTCAATGTGGCAGGCACCAAGAGATTTCTTTAGGCAGTCCTTGTAGCTCTTCTTTGGTGCACCTCTGTCTCGGTGGCCAGTGGAGAGCTCGCCATATAACACGATCTTGGGAAGGCGATGGTCCTCCATTCTGGAGACGTGACCTACCCAGCGCAGTTGGATCTTCAGCAGCGTGGATTCCATGCTGTTGGCCTCTGCCATCTCGAGTACTTCGACATTAGGGATGAAGTCGCTCTAATGAATGTTGAGGATGGAGCGGAGACAACGCTGGTGGAAGCGTTCTAGGAGCCGTAGGTGATGCCAGTAGAGGACCCATGATTTGGAGCCGAACAGGAGTGTGGGTATGACAACTGCTCTGTATACGCTAATCTTTGTGAGGTTTTTCAGTTGGTTGCTTTTCCAGACTCTTTTGTGTAGTCTTCCAAAGGCGCTCTTTGCCTTGGCGAGTCTGTTGTCTATCTCGTTGTCGATCCTTGCATCCAATGAAATGATGCAGCCGAGATAGGTAAACTGGTTGACAGTTTTGAGTTTTGTGTGCCCGATGGAGATGTGGGGGTCTGGTAGTCATGGTGGGGAGCTGGCTGATGGAGGACCTCAGTTTTCTTCAGGCTGACTTCCAGGCCAAACATTTTGGCAGTTTCCGCAAAACAGGACGTCAAGAGCTGAAGAGCTGGCTCTGAATGGGCAACTAAAGCAGCATCGTCTGCAAAGAGTAGTTCACGGACAAGTTGCTCTTGTGTCTTGGTGTGAGCTTGCAGGCGCCTCAGATTGAAGAGACTGCCATCCGTGCGGTACCGGATGTAAACAGCGTGACTACATAAAACACATTTTCTGATTTCAGTCCGTGGTCCCCCTTAAATGTGCTCTGGCCCCCGGGGTGACCCCATTGAGAATGGCTGTTTGAGAACATCCATTTCTGTTCTCGCTGCTGGAATGCTTATTGATACTGTTAAAACACTTGACTATTCTTATTTTCTACTGGCTGACCTCTCTCACTCCACTTAAAACTCAGCTCCTCCCACATCCTTTGGTATCAATCTCATCAACCTTCAAGTTTGGTTACCTCAAGTAATGCCTGCATGTTAACATTCTCTTTCTTGTTGATGAACTCTTCTTTGGCCTGGACCTCCTCACTATTCCTGAAATCTTCAATAGCCTGTAATTTCCGCCCCCCCCCCCAAAAAAAAACCCTGCAACCCTACCAATCCCTGAGCTTCGTTGATACATCACTGGCAGAGCAATGGTTCTGAGCTCTGGAACTTCCTCTACAAAACCCTCAACTACAATCTTTTTTTTCTTTAACGTGCTTTTGAAAACCCTGGTCTTTGACCAAAGTTTAGGTTATCACTTTCTAATATAAGATTGGCTTATTTGCAGAAGGCAGTCAGAGTGCGAATAAAGGGGGTTTTTCCTGGCAGGCTGTCAGTGACTAGTGTTTCGCAGGGATCAGTGTTGGGTCCGCTACTTTACACGCTGTATGCAAATAATTTTGATGATAGAACTGATGATTTTGTGGCCAAGTTTGTGGATGATATGAAGATAGGCGAAGGGTGATGTTGGGGAAGCAGGGGATGTGCAGAGGCACTTGGACAGGTTGGGAAGTGGCAGATGGACTAGAGCATAGGGAAATGTACTTTGGTAGAAGGAATAAAGGCATAGACTATTTTCGAAAAGGGGAGAGAATTCAGAAAGTGGAGGACCAAAGGGACTTGGGAGTCCTTGTGCAGGATTTCCTTAAGGTTAACTTGCAGGTTGAGCCAGTAGTAAAATCAATGTTAGTATTCACTTCAAGAGGACTTGAATATAAAATCATAGAGGTAATGCCGAGGATGTATGAAGTGATGGTCATACTACATTTGTGATATTATGAGCACTTTGGTGCCCCATATGTTACGAAGGATGTGCTCCTGTTGGAGAGGACACAGAGGAGGTTTATGAGAATGATCCTGGGAATGACAGACATAACGTATGAGGAACATTTGATGGCTCTGGGTCTTTACTCACTGAAATTTAGAAGGATGGTGGCGGGAGGGGAATCTCATTAAACATACCAAATATCAAAAGGGCTGGATAGAGTGGATATGGCATAGATGTTCCCAGTATTGGAAGAGCCTAAGACCAGAGGACAAAGCTTCAGAATAAAATGGCGTCCCTTTAGAAGGGAGATGAGGAGGATTTTCTTCAGAAGGTGGTGAATCCAAGGAATTCTTTGCCACAGACAGCTGTGGAGGCCTTACTGGGCATATTTAAAACAAAGATTGTTAAGTCCTTGATTAGTAAGGGTGTCAAAGGTTATGGAAAAAGGCAGGAAAATGGGTTTGAAGGGAATAATACATCAATCATGACCACTCTCAAAGGGCTAAATGGTCTTATCTCTTTAGATGGTTCTGCATCAAATTTATTTGATATCCTTCCTATGAAGCACCACATTAAAGGTGGTTCCACAATTTCATGCTGTTGGAAGATACCAAGACTCAGAGATATACATTTGCGAAAATGCCATTTCGGATAAAGATGCTCAAACAATAACTGCTGTGTTATACATTGTAAATTATCACTGAAACAGATACAATGAATCAAGCTATATTTGGTTCTGGCTTCTCTCTAGTGCAAAATATATATAAACAGAATAAAAATGATCTGCTATGCCCCTTTCCACTGAGAGTGGACAGGGGATTATTTGTTTTTGAGTCTTCATTTTCATTTTATAACAGTGTGTTAGTGGAGTCCAGCTGACCTACTGGTGTCTATTTCCTCTAACCATCACCAATATTTAATTCTTCATGGAAGTTTCATTTAGGCCAAGAGCAGGCCACTGAACCTGAGAGCCTGGTTCTTTCTTTAAAATCACTTGATATCTTTTAACGTCAGTTTGTCTGATATCTTTCAACTACCATTTATACTCTTGTCATCATCTAAATTTTTGGACCAACTTTTCGGATCAAATGGGGGGGGGGTTGCGTGGAAAACGACTGTTACACAAATCATACTTTTGATCGTGGCAAGTACCTGCATCGATCAAAGCTGGATGGCCGGGACCGGATGGTGAGTCCGGGTTTGGGGTGTCAGGAGCTTGGATGGGTTGGCAGCCAAGGAAAGAGTCTGTGACCAGGGCGTTGGGATCTCGGATGCGCATTTGAGGCCTAGGACAGAGTCTGTGGCCAGACTGTTGGGAGTTCGGGTGGGCGGGTGACTGGGGTTAAGGTCCATGGTCAAGGCATCGGGAGCTCCAACGGGTGGGTGGCCAGGGCACGTCAGGAACTCGGATGGGTGGCTTGGGCCTAGGAGAGGGACTGTGGCTGGGATATTGGGAACTCAGATGAGCAGGGAGCTGGGGTGAGAGTCAGCAGTCAGGGTGCTGGGAGCTTAGGTGAGAGGGCAGCCAGGACAAGGATCTGGGGTCAGGGCATTTGGATGGGTGGCTGTTAGGTAAAAACATCATGAGCTGGGAACATAGAGGGAGTCACCCAGTGCTGGGCCGTAACAAGATGCAGTTGTGACCTTGTACTCTCAAGATAAGAGTGGGGATGACAAATTGATGTGCAGGAGGCTAGCAGAGAGGGACAGCAACAGTTTATTCACTGGACAATGTCATGGTATGATAATTTACTAAGTACGTATCCTCTTCTTTTCTTCTTTGGCTTGGCTTCGCGGACGAAGATTTATGGAGGGGGTAAAAAGTCCACATCAGCTGCAGGCTCGTTTGTGGCTGACAAGTCCGATGCGGGACAGGCAGACACGGTTGCAGCGGTTGCAGGGGAAAATTGGTTGGTTGGGGTTGGGTGTTGGGTTTTTCCTCCTTTGCCTTTTGTCAGTGAGGTGGGCTCTGCGGTCTTCTTCAAAGGAGGTTGCTGCCCGCCAAACTGTGAGGCGCCAAGATGCACGGTTTGAGGCGTTATCAGCCCACTGGCGGTGGTCAATGTGGCAGGCACCAAGAGATTTCTTTAGGCAGTCCTTGTACCTTTTCTTTGGTGCACCTCTGTCACGGTGGCCAGTGGAGAGCTCGCCATATAACACGATCTTGGGAAGGCGATGGTCCTCCATTCTGGAGACGTGACCCATCCAGCGCAGCTGGATCTTCAGCAGTGTGGACTCGATGCTGTCGACCTCTGCCATCTCGAGTACTTCGACATTAGGGATGAAAGCGCTCCAATGGATGTTGAGGATGGAGCGGAGACAACGCTGGTGGAAGCGTTCTAGGAGCCGTAGGTGGTGCCGGTAGAGGACCCATGATTCGGAGCCGAACAGGAGTGTGGGTATGACATCGGCTCTGTATACGCTTATCTTTGTGAGGTTTTTCAGTTGGTTGTTTTTCCAGACTCTTTTGTGTAGTCTTCCAAAGGCGCTATTTGCCTTGGCGAGTCTGTTGTCTATCTCATTGTCGATCCTTGCATCTGATGAAATGGTGCAGCCGAGATAGGTAAACTGGTTGACCGTTTTGAGTTTTGTGTGCCCGATGGAGATGTGGGGGGGCTGGTAGTCAGGGTGGGGAGCTGGCTGATGGAGGACCTCAATTTTCTTCAGGCTGACTTCCAGGCCAAACATTTTGGCAGTTTCCGCAAAGCAGGACGTCAAGCGCTGTAGAGCTGGCTCTGAATGGGCAACTAAAGCGGCATCGTCTGCAAAGAGTAGTTCACGGACAAGTTTCTCTTGTGTCTTGGTGTGAGCTTGCAGGCGCCTCAGATTGAAGAGACTGCCATCTGCCATCCGTGCGGTACCGGATGTAAACAGCGTCTTCATTGTTGGGGTCTTTCATGGCTTGGTTCAGCATCATGCTGAAGAAGATTGAAAAGAGGGTTGGTGCGAGAACACAGCCTTGCTTCACGCCATTGTTAATGGAGAAGGGTTCAGAGAGCTCATTGCTGTATCTGACCCGACCTTGTTGGTTTTCGTGCAGTTGGATAATCATGTTGAGGAACTTTGGGGGACATCCGATGCGCTCTAGTATTTGCCAAAGCCCTTTCCTGCTCACGGTGTCGAAGGCTTTGGTGAGGTCAACAAAGGTGATGTAGAGTCCTTTGTTTTGTTCTCTGCACTTTTCTTGGAGCTGTCTGAGGGCAAAGACCATGTCAGTAGTTCTTCTGTTTGCGCGAAAGCCGCACTGTGATTCAGGGAGAATATTCTCGGCGACACTAGGTATTATTCTATTTAGTAGAATCCTAGCGAAGATTTTGCCTGCAATGGATCCTAAGGTATATAAAAAACACCACTTGCTGATAACGGCAGAATGCGCCTTCTCCAACTAACACTGTTAGTTGCAAGTGTTACAATCCGGCAATAAAGAACAAAGAACCTTGATTTCGACTCAGTCTGGTGTTTGACTCACTCATTCATGAACAAAGCAGACCTAACAATTTGGTGACCCCGACGTGATGGGTGAGTGGACACTGGACGACGGTTTCTGTTTTTCCTGACAATCATTTCAGCCGGCTGATAAAAAGGTCCAGAGAAGCCTGTTTTAACAAAATTCTCTCTTTTAAAATCTTTATGATTGTCAGTAAGAACTGGAGATCGGACAAATTAGACGACCATAATTGAAGGTCGTCACCTACCAGGATTGTAACACGTAAGTGGTTACAGATAAAAAAAAGTCCTTAAGGTGTTTGAGTGACATTTGATAAGTGCTTCGCCGACAAACTACTAGAGTTTAAAAAGTCTTTATTGTGTCGTTGCAAAGTCCAATAGAGTGAGAAGGTGGTCTATGAACAATTGGGGACCTGAGTTTTCTGCCCTAAACTGGTTATTAAGAGGAGAAATCTCCCACGTGAAGGTTGGGCTTTGAAAGACAACGAAGGTTCAGGCTTATTGGTCTCAATTGTATAAAAAGACTGACTTATAAATGTCCGGTAGGTATGATAATGTCTGACTCACTCATTCATGAACAAAGCAGACCTAACAGTGGCCCAGGACCTAGGAGAGAGTCTGTGGCAGGGCCGACGGATGGGCGGGTGGTCAGGACGAGGATCCAGGGTCGGTGGGTTCAGAAGCTCAGATGGGCAGTCGGCTAAGGCCAGAAAAAGGGGGGAGGGTTGACTTTCACATGGGTCATGCGATTTTTGGACCAATAAAAGGGGAGTCGAGAGATGCACATTATTGATGGTATATTGCATGTCTACAAAGAAATGTGTCAATGACATCACAAGAAGTCCATGTACCATAATCTGTCGAAATGTTGCTTCATCCTCCTTCCCCACCAGATCCCATCTGCCCTCCCTGACCTACTTCTACCCATCACCTTCCCTACCTATCATATTCCAGCATCTGCAGACTCTTATGTCTCCATTTATCACCTACCAGGCAATCTCTACCACCCCAACCTGACTCCATCTGCCCTCTTTATCTTCTGTGTCTCTTCACCTTTCACCCAGCAGCCAGTGTCCCCCCAACTCCACTCTTGCCCTCCTCACCTGGCTCCACCTCTCACCTGCTAGTTCCTGCCTCACCTCTTTACACTGGCCACCTCACCACTACATTCTCACTCCTGAACCAGGGTCTCAACCTGAAATGTTGACAGTACCTTTGCTTCCACAGATGATGCTCGACCTTCTGAGCTCGTCCAGCAGTTAGTTGTCCACTCTAGATTCCAGCATCTGCAGTCTAAATGAAGCTCCCCTAAGATTCTTTGGTGAATTGCCCTAAATCTTTGACCTCTGATTACCCACAGTGCTGCTGGTGGAGAATTCGCCTGCCACTTTTCATGGAATTATCCAAGAGGTTGGTGAACAGGGGAAGATACTCAGCAATTAAATTTTGAGTCAGGAATGGCAAATGACTTAACTGCATGCAAGCAGCAAACCTTGATAGTTTGCCTTGCATTCATATATAAATATGCTATCCCTGCATCAAAACAACAAAACAATGGACACCTTTAGAAGGAGTTAAACTTGATTTCTTGGCTGATCAGCTGGCAAGGCCATGGAATTCTTTTTGCGGATAATCTTGCACAAAGAATATTAAAACCATTCAGGGCTGGTCTAGGAGAAAAAAAAACCCGATTGTCTCAGACTTAGCAGCATTGTGCAAAGTAGGCTGATTACTGTAGGCAGGATTTTTAGTTTCCTGGCACTGAGCATTTCAGACCTTCAGTTTAATAGTTCACAGAAGGCTGGAAAAGAAAGTAATTACCATTAATAGGACATGAAGTTACTAGATCGTCAAATTATAGAGAGAAATATTAAAGGTGCATCAAGAGCCATCCTCTGTCATTTACTTGTTAGCCTCAGTTCTTTTGCAGCACACTTGTTTGAATCAGAGGTGGAGAGTTCAAGTCCCACTTTAAGCAGATCTCAGACTAAGCATCATTAGTTTTTGATTCAGGAAAAACAGAAGCCTTTTTCCTTAAAGAACACAATGAACCAGTTTGGGCTTATTAATTTCACTACCATGTGTAGTTACCAGAATTTTAATTCCCCAACTGCAATAGTGGAATCTGAACTTGCATCTCTTGCTCATTACTCTGCGCCTGTAGAGTACATGTTCAACTATCTAACTAATGTGCAATTGTATCATGAACCACTTCACAGCCATCATTTGTCCCACAAACACTAAAATAGATTGTTTTGTCCATTATCCTGTTGCTCTTGTTCAATGTAACGCAGAATGATCACCTGTCAAAAGTATTTCAGTGACTAAAATGCTTTCACATTGCAAGGACATGAAAGGTGCTATACAAATGAAAACTTATTATTTGCACCATACAACTTACTGCTGTAGGATTAAAGGATCTCTCACCCATCGTTATTCTTTGAGATTGATGAGGAACATTTCATTTATTATAACCTGTCTGTAATGTTAGGCCATGCATGAACCCAATTCTGCATTCAGTATCTGAATTTGAATCTAAATATCTTACTTTTATATTCCTATGGCCTCTTCGTGGCTGGGTTGAAATTCTGGATGTTCAATCTACCCTGCTCCTTAACCTCATCCCTGGTTCTTTTCTAACCATCAGAGACTCTAATATTCACAGAACAATATTTATTTATTTTTATATGCATATATTTGTCCTGCGTATGTATTCTTTGTGTGTATGTGTGTTATGTCTGGTTGGGTGTCTGTAAGTTTTGCACCAAGAGCCGGAGAACACTGATTCATCGGATTGTACTTATGCAATTGAATGATAATAAACTTGAACTTGTCAACACCCTTCCATCCATTCCCATTTCTTTAGATAATTGAACTGATAATGACAAATATTCATAAATCACATGGCCCTTTCGATCTCTCATTCTGATTAAAAAGACAGGTGCAGATCTGAGTGATAAAAGCCTAAATTTGTAATTACTCAAGAGATACACAAGATGAATTCACCCTTGCTTTATGTGCCAGATTTGAACATGGATAGGTATTAGAACAGGGACAAAGTGAAGAAAATTTTTTTGCATCCAATCGAACGGATAGAATATAGGTTGAACAGGCTGTGAACAGATTTTGTTCTGTGTCTTGGAGTCGAAGCAGAAAAAAAATCAATTCAGTGAATTCCTGAGGTGAGAAGATTCTTCGAAAAGAGGTTGTGTACAATTTGCCTTTACTCATTGGAGCTCGGAAGAATGAGATGATTGCTTTGAGGCATAAGATTGTGATGGGTTGATGAGGTAGATATTGAAGGCCTGATTCCTCATGTGGAAGATTCTGTAGTTTTGGAGTATGGTGTTAAGTGGCAACGGGAATGAATATGGCGTTTGGCACACTCACCTTCATAGAGCAGGGTATTGGGGACCTCACCGTGTTGCTGAGACCATACTTGGACAACTGTCAGCAATTCTGGTCACCCAGCTATTGGGAGGATGTCATTAAGTTGGAAAGGATGCAGAGGACATTCACCAGGACGTTGCCATAACTGGAGGGTTTGGGTAATTGAGTCTTGATAGGCTGGCTCTGTATTCTCTGCAAAACAGGAGGCTGAGGGCTGACCTTATGGAGGTTTATAAAATCACAAAAAGCCTGGATAAAATGAATTCTCAGTCTTTTTCCCCAGGATGGATGGATGATTTTAGAACTAGAAAGCATAGTTTAAGGTGAGAGGAGAGAAATTTAAGAGGGCGTCCTTTTCACTTAGATTGTAGTGTGTATCTTCCCTTGTTCACCAATCTCTTGGAGAATGAACTCCCAGAGATAATTATAGAAGTGGGTAAAATTATGACATTCAAAAGGCATTTGGATAGATAGGGTCCACTTAGAATGGAGAGCCTCAGGAATTTCTTAGCCAGAGTGTGGTAAATCTGTGGTATTTGTTGCCACAGGCGGTTGTGGAGAGTAGGTCATTGGGAGTATTTAATATGGAGACTGATAGGTTCTTGATTAATCAGGACATCAGAGGTTATGGGGAGAAGGCCAGGCAGTGGGGCTGAGTGGAAAAATAGATCAGCTCATGATTAAATGGGAGGAGAGACTCGATGGGCTTAATAGCCTATTTCTTCTCCTATGTCTATGGACACAAAGGGTTTAGGATATGGACCGAATACAGGCAAAGGAACGAGCCGCAGTAAACACTAAAGACTGTAGATGCTGGAAAATTGGAGCAACACACAAAGTGGGTCAGGCAGCATCCGTGGAGGGTCTCAGACAGTCAAACCCTCACTCAGTCCCCTCCCTCCTCCTCTTTATCCTGTGTCTGCCAGATATTTTTGGCAAACCTGATGAAGGGCTCAGGCCTGAAACATTGGTTACCTTTTACATTGTATGGATGCTGCGTGACCTGTTGAGATGCTCCAGCATGTTTGTACTCTGCACTGGACCCCAGCGTCTGCAGACTTTCTTGTTTGCCTTCTGTGGATGCAGCCTGGCTGTCGAGTTCTTCCAGCAGAACTAGCCCAAAATGTTAACTTGGTCAGCATGGGACAAATTGGGCTTTGTTCCATGTGGCATAATTCTGTGACACTGTTAATCTTGTTCAGTACAGTAAATTAACTCATTGACCTCAGTTTCCAGTACTACGAACAGTATTTCCTTTCCACAAGTTCAAACAAGCCTATTGCAGTAAAACCCCCTGATATCTGGAATTCAAGCAACTGGCAAAAAAAACAAATAGGTTAAATTGGCGCACCTCGCCGTTAGTTCGCCAATCCAGGCAATCTCAAGCAACTGGAAAATACACCTATCTCACATCCACCAATCCCCATATGGATGGATGATTTTAGAACTAGAAAGCATAGTTTAAGGTGAGAGGAGAGAAATTCAAGAGGGCATCCTTTTCACTTAGATTGTAGTGTGTATCTTCCCCTGTTCACCAATCTCTTGGAGAATGAACTCCCAGAGATAATTATAGAAGTGGGTAAAATTATGACATTCAAAAGGCATTTGGATAAATAGGGTCCACTTAGAATGGAGAGGCGCAGGAATTTCTTAGCCAGAGTGTGGGGTCTTAAGTTAGCTAGCAAAAAAGTAACATTTGAACGATTTCCTTTCAACAAATTTCTTAGACTAAATATCCTGAACATGTGGATTGAAGGTTGCAAGAATTCACATAATTTTACCTGATGCGCCTGGATTCTCCTTGTTGAGTCTTTTAGCTGCTGTTGCAGGGAACTCACTATGTCTTTATACTTGATATATCGTTCTTCGATCATGTCCCGATGATGTTGGGAATCCTGCAATGAAGGATGAAGAACCAGCTTTAGGATACAGAATTATCTCAAGCAAGTGCAAATAGAGTTCTGAGGTAAATGGAAATTATTTAAAATGTTCATTTATTCATTAAGAGAGGGGAGCAGGTATCTAAACACATGATGGCTAGGTATGGTCAGGTTGCAACAGAACATGCTGTATAACAATAAACAGTAAATGCAGGGAGCGATCAGCAATTCTGTCAGACAGTGTGAAGGGAAAAGCTGGGGTAATGTTTCAGGGTTAAACAAGAAAGTCTGTAAACGCTGGGCCAAGTGCAATACACACAAAGTGTTGGAGAAAAGGATGCCCTCTCAGGTGTGGACTTTGGTCCTGATTCCTCATTGTTTTAATTCTGGACAATCATCGAAGTTTGCGGGACTGGCAGGATGGAATCCCAATACAGGCAGATGGCCCTACACCATGGTGGGGCCTAAGGGCGTGAAGATGATGATTGGTGGCCGTGTCTTCCCTCTCATTACTTCCAGCTTCATCAGTGCCTTTGACTGAGCTGTTGGTCAATTTCCACATACATCTTCCTCTGGATCAGCGGTGATGTTTTCTATCTAAAAGGTGCTAAATACCAAGGGCTGTCACGTCACCAGAGCTATCACCCGTAGCTCAGTGGACAGCATTCTACCAGATACTCCAGAGAAAGGAGCACAAAAGCCTAGATCGACTCGTTCAGAGCCATCATTCAGGTAAAGCACTGAACAGAGGGCTCTGCACCCATGATGGAGGTCCTGTGACATGACGTTAATGAATCCAAATTACTTTTTGTGTCTTTTATCCACATTACTAAAGCTGAATATCTATTCATACCACAATACTGTTCATGGGAACTTCAGGTGGAAAATGTCCAGCACAATTCCTGAAGAGCGTGTACTTTATAAAGCATAATTCCATTGGTCATGAAAGGCCCGCCGTAAGTGCAACTATTGAACCCTCAACCTTGCAGATCAGAGGTGAGCAAGGCACCTACTGAGCCAGTAATGCTTGTAAAAAGGGCAAGAAACTGCAACATGGGAATCCCAGTAATGGTTCAATTGTCCTTTCACAGAGAATTACTGTGCGGTCAGTCACTTTTATGTTAACATGTCAAAGACCTGTTACAAATCAGCAGGTAAGAATTTGTTAAACTGATTTGGTATGTCAGTTAAAGCTAAAAGGTTGTTGATACTCCCTGTGGTTTCCCCTACAGTTGGGTGACTAACTACAGATTTCTGTAACTGGTCCATTGAAAATCCTTATTCAGTCCTGACCCCTGTCTCCTTATCGTTAGCCTCCAACCATGTTTCAGCTAAAGGTTAATACAGTATAAGCTCATGCAACGGCATTCCTTCTTCTATTAGGCTTATTAAGAAAACACTAAGGTCAAAAATACCTCTTAAAGGTCAACAAGCTGATATTTTTCTCTACATTCCTCTCCTCATATACACCAGCCAACCTGAGGAATATTTTCAGCATTTTTTGTTTTGATTTCAGATTTCCATAATCTGGTCTAGTGTTGGACTGAGTTGAGCAATTTCTGACAATCACCAATTCCATATCAATGTTTAATTTCCACTATTTACTGCATTTTCTTCTCATGATTTCAGATAGTTTCCTGCTGTTATCAGACTCCTTCGCACAGAGAGTGGTGGGCCAGGTGAAGTGGAGAACACTGAAGAAAAATTTGGACAGCGAGATGGATGGGAGGGGTAATGGAATGGGTGCAGGTCAATGGGACTGGACAGAATATGGTTTTAGAACCTTTGGCAGTTGTTCTTGGTGAGAAATGAAATTTTACAGGGATAAATAGAATTGGAATTCAGCATGAAGTTTCTCTATCAGCAGATGAAGTTTTATTCTTTATTTCAAATCCTGAGGCTTCTATACCAAATATATTAACTTTATTTGTTCAATTTAGTCAGTTTTCGGGCTAAAAATTAAATTTACATAAAGGGGTCTTTTTCAGGATATTCTAATTTTCCTTTCAAAAGAGTGAAAGACCAATTTAGATATTTCAGGATTATAATTACTAGGAATTACAATTTTTTAAAATACTCTATTTAATTTTTTTAAAAAACCACAATGACAGCAAATTCTAATAAAATTCATATTGAGAAAATTATTTGTGGATAACATAACAAACACCCCTCCCCCCCCCCCATTAATTCCCACCCTCCTTCCTCTACAACTACTCACTAAGAAGAAAGGAAAAGGAGATCATCAATTATATTTATATATATATATATTACATATATATAATTCAACTTTTCTGCTGTGAAACCAAGAATCATCACCGGTATGAATTGAGAGCTCAAATCTTCAAATCAACAATTTTCAAATATGGGCTCCATACTTTCATAAAGAAATGATATTGATCCTGTAAATTATATGTAATCTTTTCAAGAGGGGTACAAGATTTCATTTCAGTATGCATTCTTTGCATTCCCAAAACCAAATCAGATTTCCACGTAATAGCAAAACATTTCTTAGATACAGCTAAAGCTAAATGTAAAATTTCAATTTGATACATAGTCAATCTTATTTTTAAACCAATCATTTTAACATCTCCTAATAAGAACAACATTGGAAAATCTCGGCGGATCAGCGGCCCCGTCACCGTGAATCGCGGGTCGGCCTGCGGCAGGGAGGGGGAGTGGGCAACGGTCCTGGCGAGGTCAGGCCCGAGGCCTCCGGTTCCAGGCGCTGGGAAGCGGCCTTGGCTTCCCCTGACACCGGCCAGGCCACGCTGCGGTGGGGGGGCGGGCGGGGGGACACAACAGTGCGGGGGCATCGGCTCTTGCTGCAGGGTGGAATCTCGGGGGATCAGCGGCCCCGTCACCATGAGTCGCGGGTCGGCCTGCAGCAGGGAGGGGGGAGTGGGCAACGGTCCTGGCGAGGTCAGGCCCGAGGCCTCCAGTTCCGGGCGCTGGGAAGCGGCCTTGGCTTCCCCTGACACCGGCCAGGCCGCGCTGCGGTGGGGGGGTGGGCAGGGGGACACGACAGTGTGGGGGCATTGGCTCTCTCTGCAGGGCGGCATCTCGTGGGATCAGCGGCCCCATCACCGTGAGTCTCGGGTCGGCCTGCGGCAGGGAGGGGGAGTGGGCAACGGTCCTGGCAGGTCAAGCCCACGGCCTCCGGTTCCGGGCGCTGGGAAGTGGCCTTGGCTTCCCCTGACACCGGCCAGGCCCCAAAACCAGAGTCCACGGTGAGACCCTGCAACGTAAACAGAGGAGGTGGGGGTGATTAGCGGGCTGACGCCAATGCATTCTGGGATTTGTTGTATTACTGTGCATGTGCTATACTGGCGCGGCGGCCAGCAGGCCACCTCTAATACATTTTTGAAATGATCTTGCGGGCCAAATATAATTATATCACGGGCCAAATTTGGCCCGTGGGCCAGAGTTTGACATGTGTGGACTAGGTGATTTTAAGCTGTAATCTAACTTTTCAGTTAAAAAAGCTTTTACTTGATAATAACGAAAAAGTATTAGTAGTGATCACATATTTTTCCTTAATTCAATTAAAAGATATAAATTTCCCCACTTCAAAACAATCCTCCACCTTCTTATTCCCCAATTGATTCCATGTCTTCAAGAATTGATTATTAACAGTAAAGGGAAATATGTTTATTTTGATATAAAGGCGTTTTAGATAAAAACTTACCTTTTTCACCTATCTCATAATCAATTCTATTCCTTAATTCAATTAAGTGTTTCAATATTGGCAGATCTCTGCCAACTAACAATTTTGAATTCAATAAATAAATTCTTGCATACATTCCTCATCAATTTTAGCTAACTCTATATTTGCCCATACTGAACATTCCACTATTAAATTTCAATTGAGCAGTTTTATGATAATCTGAAAATGTGGAAGTTGTAAACCACCAAATTCAAATTTCCAAGGATATTCTGGCCATTTTTTCTTTCCATAAAAGTTTTCTAACAATTAAGTTAAGATCTGTAAAAAAATTTTGAGGTATTTGGCAGGGAATAGATTGAAAAAGATATTGGATCCTTGGAAAATATTCATTTTAATACAATACACCCTACCTATTAAAATTATAAGTAAATCATTCCACCTATTTAAATCTTTAATTTTACTAAGTAACGGTAAATAATTCAATTTATACAAACTATCTAAATTTTTATCAATTTTAATACCTAGACATATAATTGGATTTTGTGTCCATTTAAATTGAGTAATTTGTTTACATTGGTCATAATCCCCTTCAACTAACAGCATAACTTCACTTTTGTCCCAATTAATTTTCTAACCAGATATTTCTCCATAATCTTGTAATTTATTATATAATGAGAACATAATGAATTTTCAGGATCAGTTATATATATTAAAACATCATCAGTAAACATACTGATCTTAAATTCCACTTTATCAACTTTAATTCCTTTAATCCTGACACTAATACCAATCTTGCCTTATTAATTGTGCCAGTGGTTCAATTGACAAAAGAAATACTGCCAGAGGCAAAGGACAACCTTGTCTGGAAGATCCAGTTAACAAAAAATAAGAAGAAATTCATCCATTAGTAACTAATCCAAAGGATTAATCCAATTAATAAATGTTGCTCCAAACTGAAAATTTTCTAAGACTGTAAATAAATAATTCCATTCCAATCTACCAAAAGCCTTTTCAGCATCTCATGATAAAATTAAAGCTAAATCTGACTTCCTCTGAGATGCATAAATTAAACTATTTTGCAATATTATCAGCAGAATATTTCTTTTTAACAAATCTAGATTGATCTGAATGAACTAACTCTGGAAAACACTCATTCAATCTTATCGCTAAAACTTTAGCTACAATCTTTATAGTCTTTATAGTCTATATGACTCTTGTTTTAATAAATCGCTATCTGTCTTAGATATTACTGTTACAATAGCATTTGAAAAAGATTCTGGTAATGAATGGGTTTGGGTTGTTTGTTTTAATACTTCCTTAATAAAGGCATTAATAAATGTTTAAGCTTTTTATAAAATTCACAAGTAAATCCATCTTCACCTGGAGATTTACCATTTTGCATGGCATTTAAAGCCTGAATAACTTCTTTTAACATAAATGGAGAGTCTAGATCTTTATGAGCTTGACAATTTAAAGTTGGAAGTTGAAGCTTATGTAAAAATCCCTTAATTTTCCCTTCATCGTTTTTTGATTGAGATGTAAGTAACTTAGTATAAAATTCTTTAAAAGAATCATTTGTCTTGCAATTTATAAGTAGTTTTTTGAAATTTTTTTAGCAGCATTAATAATCCCTGATGTTTTTTTTTCCGCTTTCAATTGCCAAGCCAAAACCTAGTGTGCTCTTTCTCCCAATTCATAGTATTTCTGTTTAGCTCTTTCAATTAATTTCTATATGTCTCTTTCGAATTATAATGGATTTTCTTATTTACTAATTCTATCTTTTTTTCTCAGATGGATCTTTTAGTAAGTTTTTTTCCAAAGTTTCCACCTCTTTCTCTAATTCATCTACCTCTAACATAATTTTTCTTAATCTTAGTGGAGTGATTATTATTTGACCTCTTAAATAAGCTTTTAAAGCATTCCATAAAATAAATTTATTATCAACTGAATTAGTGTTTATATCTAAATATATTTGTCTTTGATTTCTTATTAAATTGCAAAATTCAACACTTTTTATAATGAAAAGTTAAATCTCTGTCTATAAGTTGAATCAATTTTATCAAAACTTGAACATAATATCAATAACGGTGAATGATCTGATACAATTCTAGATTTATATTATTTTGCAACTCGCCCTTGCAATTGATCTGAAATTAAAAAGAAATCTAGAATAAGAATCAAATCAATATGAATAAAAGTCTAAAATTCTGAATGAATTTGCCAATTCACCAAAACAAATCTTCCCACAAAATCAATAGCCACTGATTCTAATTTAAATGACAACGTTTTATTAATTAAAGTAGCTACTCCTCTCGCCTTAGAATTAAAAGACAAAGCTATAACTTGACTAACTTAGAGTTTTGATGCTCTTTCTCTGTTAAATGAGTCTTCTGCAAAAAAGCAATATCAACTTTTAAATATAAGCTAAAACATACTTCCTTCTAATTTGGTTATTGACCCCATTCACATTAAATGTTGCATAATTCAAACTAAATAACCCCATAATAAAATTTCAAAAATGGTTGACCCCCATTTCCACCCTGCCACATCTCAGCTCCACAGCCAAACAACATCTCCAAATATAAAAAAATAGGAAATCCCTAAATAATAAAGAAGAATATATAAAATCCCCTTTATTACTGGAAGTGGCCCTCGCCATTAAGTGGCATGCGACCTTGGAAGGAGAAGACAGAAAAAAAGAGTCCGCCTCCTCCAGACAGAATATTCAAAACAATGTCAGTCAGTCAATCACATATGATAAGCTTCTGTAAGATCTCTACTGACTTGATCCTCATCAATTTCAACTTCAGTCAGCTTTTGGCTTTCTGTTGAAAATTCTTCTCTCAGTTTATCCTGGTTCATTTTCATTTGCTGAGATGAATAATGCTGATTTCCATTTTGCTTATTGTTAGGTAATGAATTAGCAATTTCCAAAGCTTCAGATTCATTAGCTAAAAATTGTGTTCAGTATTCTCCATAAAAGACTTTAAGAACTGCCGGATATCGAAAGGCAAATTTATATCCTTTCTTCCAGAGAACTGATTTTGCTGGATTAAATTCTTTTCTTCTCTTAACAAAAGCATTACTCAGAAACATAAAAGACTACTCTATTATTCCCAATCATTAATGGACTTTGCTGTTTCCTGGCATTTTGAACTGCCAATTTCAATATCATTTCTCTATCTTGGTAACGTAAACACTATCAAAATGGAGTCTGGAAGTTGTCCTGGATATGGCTTCTTTCTAAGAGTTCTATGCTCTCTATTAAGTTCCAGTTCATTCGGAAAATTTTCAGACCCCAGAATTTCAGGTAACCGGTTTTGAAAAAACTGTATTGGATTAGTACCTTCAAAATCTTCAAGAAGTCTGACAGTTTTAACTTTATTTCTACGGCTCTGATTTTCCAGCACATCAACATTTTGCAACTGGTCATTTCTCTGAACCTCCCATGCTGTAAAGGAATCTTCCATCTTATTAACTGTGTCTTTACATTCTTCTACTTCTATATGACATTCTTTTTCAAATTTTTGAACTTTAATTTTACTTGGTCAACAGTTATTATACATTTTGCCATATCAGCCTTCAATACAGTAATTTCTTCCTTAATACCTTCCAATTGTGTAGTAAATTCTGTTCTTACTTCTGCAAATTTTTTATCCATTTTCTCACTCATTAAATTTATTTGTTCAGAAATCTTTTGAAAAATTTGGGGGCCCATGGGTTCTGGAGTAACATAATATCTTCCCACTTTATCTTGAATGTACTGACTTCTTCCATCATCTTCAGATTCCTCTCCTTGTGACTGTGACACATAACCTTCTTCTATTCTGATTTTCTCCTCTTCCTCTTCTGTCAATGTTGTCGGCAGCTGAACCTGTGCACGAGCCCTTTGCCTGGCCCTTGTCTGGCCAGAAATGCTGGTTGACATGGGTCCAGCAGGCTTTGTGCAGGCTGTTTCTGCTGTGCGCTTGCGCAAAGGTCCGCGTACAAGCAATTGCTCCTGGGTTGTCTCTACAGTTTTCCTCCATGCTCCAGCACCATCTTCCTCAGCTCCTCAGTGAAGTGGCACTGGAAATCGGATTCCTACCCGAGAACATTGCACTGGCTGAGGCTGGAGAGGAATCAAGACCTAAGGTTGAACTCTCAAGGTAGGCCCAGTTTTTAAATTACAGTTGATTCTGTTGTCATTTTCTTTACAGGTTGAGCCTTAGATTTTCTTGTAGCCATTGTTAGAGAACTTTAAAAGAACTTTAAAGTTATTGACTTTTTAAAAAAAATTAAAAGACAGGCTTTAATTAATTCTGCCAGGAGAGGCATTTTCCTACGTCTCCCACCTGCACCATCATGCCACGCACCCAATTACAAAAATTTATTGAGGGAACATTTTTTGGTATTACTTAATCATATTAAAGTATTAATATTGGGATGGTCACCTTTATCTGTTGCAATGATTGGACACATCAATTCAGTTAAGATGAATATTTGAATATGTTTGTGTCATTTTCAATCTTTACCAATATTTATCCCTAAATTCTTTTTTGATTCATTGAATTCGATTGACTCATCGTATATATGGCAAAGAAGACAACCTCGTATAAATAAGGCTCATCTCCAAAAGACTGAAAGGAAGAACGAGATTATCACCACCAAGCTTTAGATTCTTTTATTGTGCAGCCAATATATGTAATTTCTCTTATTGTTACATTTTGATAAGTAGATATGGAATTGAATTTTTCTAAAAAGACATCGATGTTGGCTATTTTAGGTTAATTTTCACCTTTTAGTTTTTATAACGAGGCATAAATTTAGGATATGGGCATAATTTAGGAAAATTTTTGGTATCGTAGTTTTTCTCTTGCCACTCCTATTGGAATAAATCATCTTTTCCAACCCTCCTTGTTAGATATAGGTTTTAAGGAATGATACACATTAAACATTAAACATATTAAAGATCTTTTTATTAAAGGTAATTTTGCTTCTTTTGAACAACTATCAACAAAATTTAATCTTTGAGTTTGTGAAATGTGTGCAAGATAGTTTTTTACAACAATATGTAGAGGTGCCGACCAGAGAAGGAGCAGTGTTAGATCTACTGTTGGCAAATGGGATGGGTAAAGTGACGGAGGTAAGTGTTGGCGAGCACTTCGGGTCCAGTGATCATAATGCCATCAGCTTCAATGTCATTATGGAAAGAGAGAAATCAGGGCCAAGGATTGAGGTTTTTGATTGGGGAAAAGCAAGATTTGAGGAGATGCGAAAGGACTTGCAGGGTGTGCATTGGGACAATTTGTTTTATGGGCAGGATGTAGTAGAGAGATGGAAGTCTTTTAAAGATCAGATTTTGAGAGTGCAAAAGCTTTATGTTCCTGTTAGGTTAAAAGGAGGGGCAAAAGGTTTGAGAGAGCCGTGGTTTTCAAGGAATATTGGAAACTTGGCTCGAAGAAAAAGGGAGGCGTACATTAGATATGAGAAGCATGGAGTTAAGGAGATGTTTGAAAGATACATTGAATGTAAGAGGAATCTTAAGAGAGGAATTAGGAAAGCTAAAAGAAGGTACGAGAAAACTATGGCAAGCAGGGTGAAAACTAATCCAAAAGAGTTCTACAAATATGTTAATGGTAAGAGGAAAGCTAGAGACAAAATTGGTCCCTTAGAAAATCAGAGTGGAAAACTGTGTGTGGAACCTAGAGAAATGGGGGAGATATTGAACAGTTTCTTTTCTTCGGTATTCACTAAGGAGAAGGATATTGGGAGATGTGGGATAAAAAAAAGCAAATTGGGTAAATATGGGGAATATAGAGATTACAAAAGGTGTAGTTTTAAGGTTTTTGAAGAATATAAAGGTGGATAAGTCTCCGGGACCAGACGGGATCTTCCCCAGGACATTGAGAGAAGTGAAGGAGGAAATAGCAGAGGCTCTGGCGGTAATTTTTCAAATGTCATTAGATATGGGGATAGTGCCGGAGGATTGGCGCATTGCGCATGTGGTTCCGTTATTTAAAAAGGGTTCAAGGAGGAAGCCTGGCAACTATCGGCCTGTAAGTTTGACGTCTGTGGTAGGTAAATTAATGGAGAAAATTCTTAGAGATAGTACTTATAAACATCTGGATAGACAGGGTCTGATCAGGAGCACTCAACATGGATTTGTGGGAGGAAGGTCATGTTTGACCAATCTGATTGAATTTTTTGAAGAGGTGACTAGGAATGTGGATGAGGGTAGCGCAGTGGATGTTGTCTATATGGACTTCAGTAAGGCCTTCGATAAGGTACCACATGGAAGGTTAGTTAGGAAGGTGCAGTCTTTAGGTATAAATTTTAAGATAGTCAAATGGATTGAACATTGGCTGAAAGGGAGAGGCCAGAGAGTGGTAGTGGATAATTGTCTGTCAGGTTGGAGGCCGGTGACCAGTGGTGTGCCTTAAGGATCTGTATTGGGCCCATTGTTGTTAGTTATATACATTAATGATCTAGATGATGGGGTGGTGAATTGGATTAGTAAATATGCAGACGATACTAAGATAGGTGGAATAGTGGATAATGAAGAAGGTTTTCAAGGATTGCAGAGGGATTTGGGCTGCTTAGAAAAGTGGGCTGAAAAATGGCAGATGGAATTTAATGCTGATAAGTGTGAGGTGCTTCATTTTGGTAAGAAGAATCAGAATAGGACATATGTGGTAAATGGGAGAGCATTGAGGAATACAGAAGAGCAGAAAGATTTAGGAGTAACGGTACATCGTTCCCTGAAGGTAGAAACTCACGTGAATAGGGTGGTGAAGAAGGCTTTTAGTATGCTGGCCTTTATCAATCATTGCATGGAATATAGGAGTTGGGAGGTGATGTTGAGATTGTATAAGACGTTGGTGCGGCCTAATTTGGAGTTCTGTGTGCAGTTCTGGTCGCCTAATTATAGGAAGGATATAAACAGAGTGGAGAGAGTGCAGAGAAGGTTTACCAGAATGTTGCCTGGGTTTAAGCATCTGGAGTATGGGGAGAGATTGGACAGATTGGGTCTTTATTCTTTGGAGCGTAGAAGGTTGAGAGGGGATTTGATAGAAGTATTTAAGATTATGAAAGGGATAGACAGAATGGATGTGGATAGACTATTTCCGTTAAGAGGAGGAAAGTTTAAAACAAGAGGACATGAGTTAAGAATTAAGGGGCAGAGGTTTAGAGGTAACATGAGGGGGAACTTCTTTACTCAGAGAGTGGTAGCTGTGTGGAATGATCTTCCGGGAGAAATAGTGGCGGCGGAGTCAATTGTATTATTTAAGAAAAGGTTGGACAGGTATATGGATGAGAAGAAGATGGAGGGTTATGGGCATTGTGCAGGGAGGTGGGACTAGAAAGGGGTTTTTGGTTCGGTGCGGACTAGAAGGGCCTAACAGCCTGTTTCCGTGCTGTAATTGTTATGTTATGTTATGTTATGTTAATAGGCAATTTTTTAAAGATATTTACAAATTAGGCATTTTTTTCTTTCTGATTTTCCTCAAATCTCTGAAGCAAATATTCTTGATGTATGTTTTGATATAAATTTTCCAAAGAGGATTAATATCAAATATTTATAATAATTTAATGGATTTAAGAATGGTCTCAATGGCCAGGATTACGAACGATTGGCAGTGTGATTTGAATAGACCATTCTTGGATGAGGATTGGGATACAATTCTTAATTTGATCAATGAGTCTTTATTCTGTGTCCGTTATTGTTTGTTGCAATTTAAGGTGGTGCACAGAATACATACGCCTGAATTGAAATGATCTCATTTTTATCCTGATTATGTGTTAAGTGTAAAATTTTTGAAGCTTCATTAATTTAAATGTTTTGGGAGTGTCTGAATTTAGAATATTTTTGGAAAGAGCTTTTCTAAACTTTATCATCAATTCTTAAGACTAAATTAGAATCATGCCTTTTGATTGCTTTATACATCCTGAAGAGGCTATATCTCTGTCCTCAACCCAGAAGAGAATCTTAGCTTTTGCTTTGTTGATACGCAATTTTGATGAAATGGAAAGACCTTGTTTCACCCACTTACATTCAAAGATGCAAAGTGTGAATTTGATAAAATGTGGGGCCCATTCATGGATTATTATCCTAATCTGAGGATTGAAGTGGTGTAGATGCTCCAGAGATTCCCTGTCTGGTTCTGGGGGCCATTATTCAATTACAATATATAATGTTTAGAGGGAGAGGGTAGATTAGTGTGGATACATTTTTTTCCTTTTCATTATTAAGAGTAATGATTAAAGGGGGGGGGTTAACTACAGATTACAGGTCATAACGGATCACATGATCACATAAGAGAAGCATAAAATATCTTGTATAAGGGAATTTTACGTGTATTATTTGTATCATTTTTGTATTCAATATTGATTTTGAACATAATACAACTTATGATTTAATTATTTAATTGCAATATTATAATTGTAGAATTTGATGTCCTGAATGAAATGTTATGTAACAATTATGGTTATGTTTCTAATTTTCAATTGATATGTGACATATATATATATATATATATATATATATATATATATGTTATCATTAATATATAATGTATAAAAGGTTTTTGTAAAACTCAATAAAAATATTTTTTTAAAAAGAATACTTTAGCACAGTTTATAAGGGCCTAAGGGCCTGTTACTGTGCAGTCATGTTCTATGGTCCTGAACAGACCACTCATTAGTAGGAGCTGACTCACACTGCTTAACTGTACTTTTCTGTTTAACCACACACCTTACATTTCTGTCCTAAGTGACACCATAACCTTCACTTCCATTTTATTATAACACTCTTCCCTGCATCTTTGTTTTCATTCATGCACTGTTGTACTCTGTATAGGTTTATTTGACTGGATAGCATGCAAAACAAAGCTTTTCATTTGTATCGCAGTACAACAGGACAATAAACAATTCAGTTCAATAATTTTACTTCTCCCATTTTCAACTCCTTCCGTCTGTAGGAGTTTAGAAACAGTTACTTTTTGATTATTGTAGGAGTTTAGAAACAGTTACTTTTTTGATTATTGTAGGAGTCTAGAAACAGTTATAGAAGGTAGAAAAAGCAAGGAAATAGCTAAAATGTTCTTTGTGTAAAATGGCGCATGAAAAAGTAGACAAGATAACAGAGGAATTTAAGGAGATATAGAAATATGCACGTACACACAAAGGGCTTGTTTAATAGGGTATGGGGAAAGGAGGTGTGAGTACGGGATAGGAGAAAGTCGGAGTCAGTCAAGAGTCAGGCGAATAGGGAAAAGTGCCAAACCAATCCAAGAAGGATAAATGTAAGAAAAATGTAAGGGGAGGTGAATTGAAAAATGTATAAAAACAAAGAAGCTTCCCGCCCTCGGTGTGCTTTCCCGAGGTAGGGGGAGAGTACCCAACCTTGCAATGTTGTAAATGTAAATAAATGTTCTTTGTTCTCAACTTCTGTCTCGAGCATATTTTGTGAACGAGAAGGCACTTCTCATGTGCAATCTTGTCAAAGCCTTTACTAAAGTCCATGTAGACAACATCCGCAGCCTTTCCATCATCAACTTTCCTGGTAACCTATTCAAAAATTGGTTAAACATGACCTACCAAACACAAAGCTACGTTGACTATCCCCTAATCAGTCCCTGGCTGTCCAAATACTTATATATCCAAACTCTTAAGACACCACCTAATAATTTTTCGACTAGTGATGTCAGGCTTACTGGCCTATAAATTTCCTGCATTACTTTTGGAGCCTTTTTTAATCAACAGAACAACGTGAGCTACCCTCCAATCCTCTGGCTCGTTACCTTCCCAGCATAAGGTTTCACAAGGATGCCTGTGCCACCAGTTGCTGAGGTCTCTAGAATTTTCCCTCCTCGACCTCATCACCCTTCTATCTTTCTTTAGCACATTCTGTAAAAAATACCCTTTGGACCAAGCCTGTGCTATCCTGATCCAAACATTAAGTTGCTGCCCAAAGATGGCGCAGAATTAAATTCATAAACCAAAGCATTATTAAAAGTCCTCTGTTAACAGAAGTCGCTGCTGCCCTTACAAACTGTTGAGTTGCTAATCTTAGCAATGACATTTAAGCCAATCCTTACACATTTTAAAACACTATGCCCGGAATCCTGCATCTTTGGAAGGAGTTGTTTTTCTTTGGTTTCTTTTAAGAATTGGACCATTAAATCTTGCATTCACCAGATGAAGGTGCTTGAACCCTCCCAAAGCAGCACTGGCCTCAAATAGCATCCATACTTTTCTCACATTCATATACAATTAGTACAATCACTCAACCGTGTGACATTTTAGCAGGCACTAATCACATAAAACTGATGAGGTTCCAATAACTTAATTAAGGGCAGAAACATATCCATTTCTAATAACAAGTGGACTTGCAGTTGATAGTGGACAGACTTGCCCATGGGCCTCATTTAATCTTCATGTTTTACAAGACAATGCAATAAATCTTTTTGTTTGAGTCATTTCAGAAAATTTCATCTTGTCATTTTCTTCCACCCATCTCTTGCCTTGATCTCTCTTACATCACTGCTTCTATAATTGAATTAAAATGAAGATGGATGAGGCTGGTATCAGCATAAAGGTACTCCCATCTGGCCAACTACAACAGAGCAGCAGGTGCTTCAGACTAAGATGGGAAACTTTATGAAATTCAGCATGGAGCACAAATCAAGTGATAGATTAGGCACACAAACAAATTGCCTTATACTCTATCACCTCTTCTTTGGCTTGGCTTCGCGGACGAAGATTTATGGAGGGGGTAAAAAGTCCACGTCAGCTGCAGGCTCGTTTGTGGCTGACAAGTCCGATGCGGGACAGGCAGACACGGTTGCAGCGGTTGCAGGGGAAAATTGGTGGGATGGGTTTTTCCTCCTTTGCCTTTTGTCAGTGAGGTGGGCTCTGCGGTCTTCTTCAAAGGAGGTTGCAGCCCGCCAAACTGTGAGGCGCCAAGGTGCACAGTTTGAGGCGTTATCAGCCCACTGGCGGTGGTCAATGTGGCAGGCACCAAGAGATTTCTTTAGGCAGTCCTTGTACCTTTTCTTTGGTGCACCTCTGTCACGGTGGCCAGTGGAGAGCTCGCCATATAACACGATCTTGGGAAGGCGATGGTCCTCCATTCTGGAGACGTGACCCATCCAGCGCAGCTGGATCTTCAGCAGCGTGGACTCGATGCTGTCGACCTCTGCCATCTCGAGTACTTCGACGTTAGGGGTGTAAGCGCTCCAATGGATGTTGAGGATGGAGCGGAGACAACGCTGGTGGAAGCGTTCTAGGAGCCGTAGGTGGTACCGGTAGAGGACCCATGATTCGGAGCCGAACAGGAGTGTGGGTATGACAACGGCTCTGTATACGCTTATCTTTGTGAGGTTTTTCAGTTGGTTGTTTTTCCAGACTCTTTTGTGTAGTCTTCCAAAGGCGCTATTTGCCTTGGCGAGTCTGTTGTCTATCTCATTGTCGATCCTTGCATCTGATGAAATGGTGCAGCCGAGACAGGTAAACTGGTTGACCGTTTTGAGTTTTGTGTGCCCGATGGAGATGTGGGGGGGCTGGTAGTCATGGTGGGGAGCTGGCTGATGGAGGACCTCAGTTTTCTTCAGGCTGACTTCCAGGCCAAACATTTTGGCAGTTTCCGCAAAGCAGGACGTCAAGCGCTGAAGAGCTGGCTCTGAATGGGCAACTAGAGCGGCATCATCTGCAAAGAGTAGTTCACGGACAAGTTGCTCTTGTGCCTTGGTGTGAGCTTGCAGGCGCCTCAGATTGAAGAGACTGCCATCCGTGCGGTACCGGATGTAAACAGCGTCTTCATTGTTGGGGTCTTTCATGGCTTGGTTCAGCATCATGCTGAAGAAGATTGAAAAGAGGGTTGGTGCGAGAACACAGCCTTGCTTCACGCCATTGTTAATGGAGAAGGGTTCAGAGAGCTCATTGCTGTATCTGACCCGACCTTGTTGGTTTTCGTGCAGTTGGATAATCATGTTGAGGAACTTTGGGGGACATCCGATGCGCTCTAGTATTTGCCAAAGCCCTTTCCTGCTCACGGTGTCGAAGGCTTTGGTGAGGTCAACAAAGGTGATGTAGAGTCCTTTGTTTTGTTCTCTGCACTTTTCTTGGAGCTGTCTGAGGGCAAAGACCATGTCAGTGGTTCCTCTGTTTGCGCGAAAGCCGCACTGTGATTCTGGGAGAATATTCTCGGCGACACTAGGTATTATTCTATTTAGTAGAATCCTAGCGAAGATTTTGCCTGCAATGGAGAGCAACGTGATTCCCCTGTAGTTTGAGCAATTTGATTTCTCGCCTTTGTTTTTGTACAGGGTGATGATGGTGGCATCACGAAGATCCTGAGGCAGTTTACCTTGGTCCCAACAAAGCTTGAAAAACTCATGCAGTTTGGCATGCAGAGTTTTGCCGCCAGCCTTCCAGACCTCTGGGGGGATTCCATCCATACCTGCTGCTTTGCCACTTTTCAGTTGTTCGATTGCCTTATATGTCTCATCCAGGGTGGGAACCTCATCCAGCTCTAGCCTTAGGGGCTGTTGAGGGAGCTGGAGCAGGGCGGAATCTTGGACTGAGCGGTTGGCACTGAAAAGAGATTGGAAGTGTTCTGACCATCGGTTGAGGATGGAGATCTTGTCGCTGAGGAGGACTTTGCCGTCTGAGCTGCGCAGCGGGCTTTGGACTTGGGGTGAGGGGCCGTACACAGCCTTTAGAGCCTCGTAGAAACCCCTGAAGTCGCCAATGTCCGCGCTGAGCTGTGTTCGTTTGGCGAGGCTAGTCCACCACTCATTTTGGATCTCCCGGAGTTTGCGCTGAAGATGGCTGCATGCGCGACGGAAGGCTTGTTTCTTCTCTGGACAGGACGGCTTTGTAAGGTGAGCCTGGTGGGCAGCTCGCTTCTTTGCCAGCAGCTCCTGGATTTCCTGGCTGTTTTCGTCAAACCAGTCCTTGTTTTTCCTGGAGGAGAAGCCCAGTACCTCTTCAGTGGATTGCAGTATGGTGTCTTCAACTGATCCCAGAGGGTTTCAGGGGACGGGTCCGTGAGGCGGGTTGCAACGTCGAGCTTTGCTTTGAAGTTTGCCTGGAAGTTTCCTCTCGCTTCGTCTGACTGCAGGTTTCCAACATTGAACCTCTTTCTGGGGGCTTTATTGTTCCTGGGCTTTGGCTTGAAGTGAAGGTTGAGCTTGCAGCGAACCAGCCGGTGGTCAGTGTGGCATTCCGCGCTAGGCATGACCCTGGTGTGGAGCACATCTTGTTTGTCACTTTCTCACACCAGGATGTAGTCCAGGAGGTGCCAGTGTTTGGATCGGGGATGCATCCAGGTGGTCTTAAGGCTGTCCCTCTGCTGAAAAAGGGTGTTTGTAATGACAAGTCGCTGTTCTGCGCAGAGCTCCAACAGGAGGCGCCCATTGTCGTTGCACTTGCCGACGCCATGCTTGCCCAGGATTCCTGGCCAGGTTTCTGAGTCTTTGCCGACACGAGCGTTGAAGTCGCCCAGGATGACAACCTTGTCGGATGTAGTGGTACGTTGGATGAGGTTGCGCAGGCCGGTGTAGAACTTGTTCTTTTCTGCTGGTTCCGCCTGGAGGGTTGGAGCATAGACACTGATGAGGGTGATGTGATGCTTGTTTTGAAGTGGGAGTCGCATGGACATGATTCGGTCCGAGAGGCCTGTCGGAAGGTTTTCGAGTTTGGAGGCAATGAAGCTCTTGACCATGAAGCCTAAACCAGATAGGCGTCGTTCATCCGAAGGCTTGCCAGACCAGTAGAGTGTGTAGCCCGCGCCGCGTTCTTGGAGGCTGCCTACATCTGCCAGGCGGACTTTACTGAGAGCGGCTATGTCGATGTCAAGTCTGAGGAGTTCATGTGCAATGAGGGCAGACCGACGTTCAGGTCGGTGGCTGTCAGCCTTGTCTAGCATGGTCTGATGTTCCAGCATGCTAGCTTGAGTTTGTGAGCATCTTTTGAGGGGGAGGACGTGGAGGGGGAGGACTTGGAGGGGGAGGACGTGGAGGGGGAGGACGTGGACCTGTCCTCGGGCCTGCGCAAAGGAGCTTTTAGGTGGAGTGCAGTGCGCGCAGTACTGGCCCCACCCTTTACACCCATGGTTCGTGTGCCGTGGCCAAGCAAGCTGGGACGTGGCAGCGTGGTCCTTGGGTCGTAGGTTTTATATCGGAGTGGCCTTCTCCTATGCAGGTTTCTTACCCGGGCTGGAGGGGCCTGCCTCCCCTCCTAGGTCGGTCCATACTGCCCGGACCGGGGCCGGATACAGAACATAGAACACTACAACACAGTAGATCAGATGTCCCAACTCTTGATTAGACCTTGTTCAAGCAGCATGAATAGCAGGTGCCAAGTGGTTTCTGTTGTGTACATTTTTGATTTAGACCCTAAATTGCTTTGTCACTTGCATTGATAATTGAGATGATCTTAAATTCAACTAATTAATGCAATAACTTTAAAATATTTAACTATTAATCTCCATTTTTAAAAAATGAACAGGTTTATTAGGTTCCAGATCCTTTTGTGTGGAGAAGTACCTCACAATACCACCTCTAAACAGTTTAGATCAAGTTAGCGGAATTTGCCAGTGGTACCACATTACAGGAAATAATCATTGCCTGTGTTCTCAGTCTCCTAATTCAGCTTCTCTCAGTGTTGATCAGTTTCTCCAACATGTCATCCTTTCTCATTTCCACCACCTTCTACATGATCCCTCTTCCCCGCTCAGACATCTTCCCCGCTCCTCCCCTCTCCACCTTCTATAGGGACCGCTGTCCGTGACTCCTTCGACCACTCCTTCCTTCCCACCCACCAACTCCTTGGCACCTAACTCTGCGACGCCAGGAGATGCTCCATGCACCCACACCTCCTCACCAGAATTCAGGGTCCCAAGCAATCTTTCCAAGTGAAGCAAAACCTCACTTGTGAATCTCCAGGAGTCATCCACTGCACCTGGTAGTCCCGTTGTGGTCTCCTCTACATCGGAGACACTGAACGCAGTCTGGAAGATTGCCTTGTTTAGCACCTCGGCTCTGTATGCCGCAAAGGCGGGGATCACCCAGTAGCCAGACTGAGACCTCCTGCAAATTGGAGGAACGAGACCTCATATTCCACCTGGGAACCCTGCAATTGGATGGCATTAACCGACTTCTCCGGTTTCCATTAGCTCCCCCATCCCCCCTCCCCCCATGTCTCCTTTCCTATAGCGCGCTCTCTCTCCCTTACCTCAGCTCTGCATTCACAGAGCCAACCCTGCCTAAACTCTCCTCCTCCTAACAATTTTCACCCTTCCTCTCTCCTGGCCTTTTTCCATATCCAATAATCACCTTTTGTCTGTTGGTCTGTACTCCTCCCCCTTCAATTTTTTCCCTCTCCTTTATCTATACCCTGAAGAAGGGCTCAGGCCTGAAACGTCAGTAATATATCTTTATCTCCTATGGACGCTGTGAGACCTGCTAAGTTCCTCCAGCATTTCTGTGTTTTTAATCTCACAACTATAAGGCCAGCAATGAGAAGATAGCCCAGCAGCTAAAGTCTGTCAATAGATTCTGGCTGGGAAAGAATCTTTCTCTGCTCAGATTGGCTTCACCAGTGATAACCCAAATTTATAGTTGTAATTAAAGTTTGACTGCCACTTTGCATTCTAAGTTTTACCTAATGATAAATAATTTGGTTGAGAGATTGTGCAAAACCTGCCCTAATTCAGCAGTAAAAGTGAATCATTTCAGATCTTTGACCTGGGCATTTAACTCTGATTCTCTTCTCATAGAGGCAACCTGATCTGCTGAGCATTTCCAGCATTATCTGGTTTCTTTCCAGAAGCTCTCGTGGGTTTTTTTTTC
Organism: Narcine bancroftii; assembly: GCF_036971445.1. Taxonomy (NCBI): domain Eukaryota; kingdom Metazoa; phylum Chordata; class Chondrichthyes; order Torpediniformes; family Narcinidae; genus Narcine; species Narcine bancroftii. Next base: position 16,279,533 of record NC_091470.1, on the reverse strand, counting down.
CCAGAACAATCGCCTCAGCTAACTAACTGGAGGTGGAACACATGGGAAATTGCCTATAATTAGCAAGTTCATCTCTCACTCCACAGGCAGATGAGAGAAGTCAACAGTCGGCTTGGTGACTTACGATTTCATGTCATTTCTGGACAAGGTCAGAGATTTTCAAGAATATCTTCAGAAAGGTATTTGAAGTCCAAATGATTTTGCATCAAAATCCACTTAACAAGCGTCTTAGACTTTGTAATGAGAGAAGGCTCTGAAGACTGTAAAGGCACACTGTTGTACGAGCAAGCTATTGAATCAGCAGAAAACTGGGAAGGAGATCACTCAGTCATGATCATCAAAAGGATAGAATTCTCTTACAATGCAACAACACAGTATAGGCCCTTTGGCCCATGATGTTGTGTTGACCTAGACATTGTTCTTTCTAATATTGTTACTTAAGCAAAATCTGTGTGTTCTATAATATTAGAGTCAGACAATAATGCCCTTTGATTCTGAGAAGCTGTATCCTGTTATGCAGTAGTGGAGAGGGTAAGAAACTTCAGATTCCTGGGTGTCAACGTCTCTGAAGATCTATCCTGGGACCATCATGTTGATGCAATCATGAAGAAGGCAAGCCAGCAGCTGTATTTTGTTAGGAACTTGTGGGGGATTTGGCATGTCACCAAAGACTCTTGCAAATTTCCACAAGTGTACCGTGGAGAGCATGCAAACTACAGAGGGTTGTAAACTTGGTCAGCGCCATCATGGGCATTACTTTTCCTTCCATTGAGAACATCTTTAAGAGGCGGTGCCTGAAGAAAGCAGCTTCTATTATCAATAACCCTCACCATCCAGGCCATGCCATTTTCTTATTGCTCCCATGAGGAAGGAGGTACAGGAGCCTGAAATGGAACTTTACAAAAACAGCTTTTTCCTCTCATCAAATTTCTGAAAGAACAATGAACCCATGGAGTAAAACACAAAAGTCTGCAGACACCGTGGTTGAACTAAAAAAACACAATGCTGGAGAAACTCAGCAGGTCCAACAGTGTTCTTTATCTCTTTAGATTGGCTTCGCGGACGAAGATTTATGGAGGGGATAAACGTCCACGTCAGCTGCAGGCTCGTTTGTGGCTGACAAGTCCGATGCGGGACAGGCAGACACGGTTGCAGTGGATGCAGGGGAAAATTGGTTGGTTGGGGTTGGGTGTTGGGTTTTTCCTCCTTTGTCTTTTGTCAGTGAGGTGGGCTCTGTGGTCTTCTTCAAAGGAGGTTGCTGCCCGCCGAACTGTGAGGCGCCAAGATGCACGGTTTGAGGCGAGATCAGCCCACTGGCAGTGGTCAATGTGGCAGGGTCCAACAGTGTTCTTTATAGAGCAAAGATAAAGATACATCACCAAAGTTTCAGGCTTGAGCCCTTCACCATTTCTGGTCACCTCATTAGAAGAACAATGTGGAAGCTGTGGGGAGGGGGCAGAGGTGGTTACCAGGATGTTGCCTGGATTGAAAAATAAGTCTTATGATGCAAAATTAGCAAAGCTGAGATTTGGAGCATAGAAGGAGAAGAGAAGACAGTAGAGGTCTACAAGGTTATGAGAGGCATAGATAGGGTGGACAGCCAGCATCTGTTTCCCAGGAATGGCAAACACCAGAGGACATCTGTATAAAGTTTAGGGGAGATATCAAGGGTACAGTTTTTTTTTAAAAAAGAGTTTTGTGGGTAACTGGAATGCCTTGCCAGGGATAGTGGTGGAGGCTGAAACATTAGGGGCATTTAAGAGACTCTCTCTTGGTGCCTGCCACATTGACCACCGCCAGTGGGCTGATATCGCCTCAAACCGTGCATCTTGGCGCCTCACAGTTTGGTGGGCAGCAACCTCCTTTGAAGAAGACCGCAGAGCCCACCTCACTGACAAAAGGCAAAGGAGGAAAAACCCAACACCCAACCCCAACCAACCAATTTTCCCCTGCAGCCGCTGCAACCGTGTCTGCCTGTCCCGCATCGGACTTGTCAGCCACAAACGAGCCTGCAGCTGACGTGGACTTTTACCCCCTCCATAAATCTTCGTCCGCGAAGCCAAGCCAAAGAGACAGGTACATTAATGAAAGAAAAATAGAGGGTTACGAGGTAGGGAGGGTTTAGTATTTTTTTAAAGGAATATATGGGTCGGAACAGCATCAAGGGCAGAAGGGTCTGTACTGTGCTATAGTGTTCTATTTTCCATCAAGATACCACCTCATCTTTTCTCCATTTTTGAACTAGTTTTTAAAAAAAATTTAGACATACAGCACAGTTACAGGTCATTTTGGCCCACAAGTTTGTGCTGCCCAATTTATAACCAATTAAACTACATCCCTGGTTCGTTCTGAACGGTGGGAAGAAACCAAGGCCCCTGGGGAAAATCCACACAGACATGGGGAGAACATACAAACTCCTTACAGACAGCATGGGATTCAAACCCCGGTCCCGATTGCTGGTGCTGTAAAGGTGTGGCGCTGACCGCTACGTTAACCGTGCCAAAAACCAAGAGTTTTAAAATAATCTTGGATTTATGTAACTGATTTTGGCACCTTGTTCTGCTCCACACTGCTGCCGCAAAACAACAAATTTCATCATACATGCTCATAACTATAAATCTGATCCTGAAATCTAAATTCTGGTAAGAATTTTACATGTATTTTTGAACATTCAAACGTTTCTTCTTCACTTGTTTTTTTAATCACAATATTTAACCAGGCATGAAAGGGGGCTGGTGTCCAAAGAAATAATCATAGATCCACAAAAGAAAAGGAAGGAAAATATCCATCAAATGTTACCTGTCACTTCTTTCCACAACTCCAATTCAATCCACAAGGCCATAAGAATGGCAGAGAGGATCACTGTGGACTCCCTCCCCCCATCAACGTGATCTACCGGGATTGTTGTCTCAGTAAGGCTGGCAAAATCACTGAGGTCCCCCTACCACCCTGCACACAGTATCTTTCAGCTACCCCCGGTGTGTAAGAGATCCAGGAGTATCAGAGCCAAAACCACCAGGCTGAGGAACAGTTTCTTCCCACAGGCAGTGAGAATGCTAAATGACTAGATGAACTGCTCACATCAACCCTCTAAGACACACTTGTCAAACTCTGGCCCACGGGCCAAATTTGGCCCGCGATATAATTATATTTGGCCCGCAAGATCATTTCAAAAATGTATTAGAGGTGGCCCGCCCTGCAGCGAGAGCCGATGCTGTTTTTTGGTAATGTCACCCCCAACATCCTCCCCCTTCATTGCACATCCTTCCCCATTGTAACACGAGAAATTGTAACACGAGAAGTCTGTCGATGTCATCAGCCGGCAAGCCAGTTGGAAGGCTCCCCGCACAACCAGTCACTTCTCCCATCTGTCGAGCGGTGCGGCAGATGGGCGAGCGCCTGTGATTTCCTGTCGCGCGACGGGCATGGCAGGCTGCGCACGGCCCCCGGGCAGCGCAAGCCCCGCGCGACTGGCACCGGACGGCCCTTCCACAGCGCGAGCGCACTTCTCCCGGTCGCCACGGCCTTCAGCGCTTGCACCCGCGCGGACCCCAAGGACGGCTGGTTCGGCCCTGCATGTGAAGAGAGAGATGGTGGCTGTCCGCAAAGGCTGATCGGCAGCGCACTGGGCCTGAGTGGGTGGGTAAGCAGGGGTGGGCAGAGGGTGTAGGTGAGGAGTAATGGGCAGGGGAAGTTATGGTGGTGCAAGGGGCAGTTAGAGGGAGGGATGAGTAGAAGGAGGGGTGGATAGGGAAGGGGTAAAAGGGGAGGGGCAGGGCGAGTAAGGGAGGGGTGATTAGAGGGTGAGAGACGGGTAGAGGGAGGAACAGGTTGAGGGGAGAGGCAGTAGAGGGGCGTGTTTAGGATGGGGTGGGTAGAGGCAGAGCGAGTGGAGTGAGGGGTGAGTAGAGGTTGGGTAAAGGACTGGTCAGGTAGAGGGATGGTGGGTCGAGGGTGAATAGAGGCCTAGAGCCTGATGAGTGAGCAGGAAATGCTGAGTCCTGATGCAGGCCAAAATGGACACAGCCTGTGAATGCTGACTACATCTCCACAGGGACCAAATAGGTTTCCCTCAGGTCAAGCAAAGGGTGAACTTGAGCTACCTACTCCTGACCTGTAACATTATCCTCCTAAAGTTATATCCTAAAGTTTAACATTACATATGTTGAAAGAAGATGTTGTTGAAAATTTTCAATAAATATTTAGTTCGGCCCTCGACTTAGTCCGAGTTTTTAATTTTGGCCCTCCGTGAATTTGAGTTTGACACCCCTGCTCTAAGACTCTATTTGAAATGCTATTTATTTATTTTATATATGTATATTTTATGTATGTATATTTGTTCTCATTATGTATGCATGTTATGTCTTGCTGAGTATCTGCAGGTTTTGCACTGAGAACCGGAGAACGCTATTTCATCGGGTGATACGCGTGCAATTGGATAACACACCTGAATTTGAACAATTCCAGTTCCATCTCCAGCTTAACTTCTAATTGTTCAATGTCATATACAACCCCAGAAAATCATTTTTTCCTCAGAAGCTTCCTTACTGAACTGCAACAATAATGCTCCAAGCCCATTAACGCAGGGTCAGCCAAAGTGCTAAAGAATGGCAGATATTATAATTTATAATTCTTACTAAAAATAGTGATCCTTTTGTGCTCTACCCACATCTGTAAGAGGGACTACTGAAGAGCCACAGTCCAAAGTTGAGAGCACAAGAGGCACTTTTGTCCGTCATGCCCCTGGTTCCATGAAAGGATTGCCCCTTCTCTAATTGGTGCTGCCCATGAGTACTAAGTTTCTTGCTATTGAGGAGATTCACAGAAGAATGTTTAAGGGCAGAGGAGACAAGGTTTGGGGAGAGTGTTATCACACTAAGTGTGGCGGCAGCCTGGAATGCATTGCTAGGGGAGGTGGTGGAGGCTGGTACAATGGGGGCATTTAAAAAACACTTGGATGTAAGAAAAAAAGAAGGTTACGGATGTGAGATAGGAAAGGATTAGATTGTTGTGGGATAGGTTTATAGAGGTCAGTGCAATATTGTGGGCTAAAGGGCCCTCATTGTCCTTAAAGTTTTATTTTTGAACCAGAGGTGACCTGACAACTTATTTATTGCAACATGTGGTTAAAAATATCTTTTAATGCAACATTAAAGCAGTCTTCAAACAGGCCTGGATAAGGAAAGGCAAGCATAGGGATGAGCAAAGATTTAAATGTACTTTTTTTAAATTTAGACATACAGCATGGTAACGTGCCACCTGATTACATCCAGACCCTGGTACGTTTTGAATGGTGGTAGGAAACCGGTGCCCATCCAAATCGCTGGTGCTTAACGGTGTTGTGCTAAATGCTCTGCCATCCGTGCCGCCCCAATCAGCATAATGAGCTGCTAATAACATATCATAACATAACATAACAATTACAGCACGGAAACAGGCCATTAGGCCCTTCTAGTCCGCACCGAACCAAACACCCCTTTCTAGTCCCACCTCCCTGCACAATGCCCATAACCCTCCATCTTCTTCTCATCCATATACCTGTCCAACCTTTTCTTAAATAATACAATTGACTCCGCCGCCACTATTTCTCCCGGAAGCTCATTCCACACGGCTACCACTCTCTGAGTAAAGAAGTTCCCCCTCATGTTACCTCTAAACTTCTGCCCCTTAATTCTTAACTCATGTCCTCTTGTTTTAATCTTTCCTCCTCTTAACGGAAATAGTCTATCCACATCCACTCTGTCTATCCCTTTCATAATCTTAAATACTTCTATCAAATCCCCTCTCAACCTTCTACGCTCCAAAGAATAAAGACCTAATCTGTCCAATCTCTCCCTATACTCTAGATGCTTAAACCCAGGTAACATTCTGGTAAACCTTCTCTGCACTCTCTCCACTCTGTTTATATCCTTCCTATAATTAGGCGACCAGAACTGCACACAGAACTCCAAATTGGGCCGCACCAACGTCTTATACAATCTCAACATCACCTCCCAACTCCTATATTCCATGCAATGATTGATAAAGGCCAGCATACTAAAAGCCTTCTTCACCACCCTATTCACGTGAGTTTCTACCTTCAGGGAACGATGTACCGTCACTCCTAAATCTTTCTGCTCTTCTGTATTCCTCAATGCTCTCCCATTTACCACGTATGTCCTATTCTGATTCTTCTTACCAAAATGAAGCACCTCACACTTATCAGCATTAAATTCCATCTGCCATTTTTCAGCCCACTTTTCTAAGCAGCAGAGTGGTCTTCTTCTGCACTACAGTTTGAAGCTCATATGTTTAGTCATTTTGTTTTAAAAGCCAGGCCCTGTCCAGGTTCTACAAGCTTTCATAGAACCACAGAAAATTACAGCATAGAAGCAGAGCTATGCCAAACCATTTTATTTTGGTTTTGTCCCACCGACCTGCACCCAGTCCATTGCCCTCCAAACCTCTCCCATCCGTGTACATGTCCAAATTCTTCTTAAATTTTAAAATTGAGCCTGCATTCATCTCCTCAGCTGTCTGCTTGTTCCACACTCCCACCATTCTCTGTGTGAAGAAGTTTCCCCTCATGATTCCCCTGAACTTTTCCCCTTTCACTCTTAACCCATGTCCTCTGGATTATATCACACCTAGTCTCAGTGGAAAAAGCCGACCTACATTTACTCTGGCTATCCCCCTCTTGATTTTAAAAACCTCTATCAAATCTCCTCTTATTCTTCTTCAATCCAGTGGATAAAGTCCTAATCTGTTTAACCTTTCCCTGTAACTCAGTTCCTGAAGTCCAGGCAACATCCTAGTAAATTTTCTCTGGACTCTTTCTACCTTATTGATATCTTTCTTGTAGTTAGGTGACCAAAACTGCACACAATACTCCAAATTTGACCTCACCAATGTCTTATAAAACTTTATTGTAACATCCCAACTCTTGTACTCAATACTTTGATTTATGAAGGCCAATATGCTGAAGCTCTCTTTACAACCCTTCCTACCTGTGACGTCACTTTCAGGGAATTATTTATCTGTATGTCATGAGAAAATGCTTCAAAATAATGTGACACACTGTTAGAAAGGATTCTCAAATGTGCAAAGAATGAATGCAAAATGTGACATTTTCAGGGCAGACATCTGGGTTTATTGAATACTGGCACCTTCTAATCAAGGAAAATCACAATATTTCAATATAACAGTCCACCTGATAGTTTGAGACATCTTATTAGTGTAACATCATGCCCATTTCACTTCTCCCCGTGTCATGAATTCTATATTTTCAAATTATTTGATACAGTGAGCTCTTTTCATCACTTAGATCAATTTGTTAATCCGTGGATCGTCAGTTATCTTACCTGATAGGAGGCTAAGCTTCTTAACTCAAAATGTCATAGTTTCAAATTATTGATTAAGAATTCACATACTATACCACTCAACATTTAGATTCGATCTTTCAGATCTGAGGGCGAATTGTGTTGGTTGAAAGGAGAGATTGTGCGGGGCTTGGATAGGTGCAAAGAACTGAAGTCAAAACAGCAATAGGAAAGGAACTGCAGCAATTTTTCTAGCCAGTGAGGGGAACTTCCCCTTACTACCCTCACGTTAAACTACTGAAGGACCACTGAAACAACTAGTCTGCAGTATTGAAATGTCACTTTTTCTTCTTGCACTATCTGTAAATACAGGTACATAATCCTTTATCCGGACTTCTAAAATCCGGAAAGCTCCAAAATCCGGCAAATAGGGAGAGAGACAGCAGCACGAGTCAGGCGGGCAGGAGACCGGCAGCACGAGTCAGGCCGCGAGGTGGGGGGGGGGGGGGAATGGCAGCGTGAGTCAGGCCAGCGAGGGAGGGGGTGGGGGGTGACAGCAGCATGACTGGAAGGGAGTGTGGGTGGATACTGCAGCACAATCCGGATGGGTTTAAATCTGCCTTTCTGAAATCTGGAAAAATCTAAAATTCAGAACACACTGTTCGAAGGGTTCTGGATAAAGGATTGTGCGCCTGCATTTATTTCTCTATCATTTATTTTTATTATCTTTTTTTTCCATACTGGAGTAATTGAAATCTTCCTATTGTTGTTAATATTTCTTGTGTTCCTGTATGGCTGCAGTGAGAAAGAATTTTGGTGCATATGTACAGTGCCCTTCATGAACAGAAAAACAGAGACTACATTGCAAGATGCAAACCACTAGTTAACCACAGAAAGGATGGCCAGATTACAGTTTGCCAACAAGTATTTAAAAGAGCCTGCAGAAGGCAAAAGGTCTTGTGGACAGATGAGAGCAAGATTAACCTGTATCAGAGTGATGGCAAGAGTGAAGTGTAGAGGCATAAAGGAACTGCCCAAGATCCAAAATTTAGCACCTTTGCCATGTTTTGTATCTTGCATTGTAGCCTCTGTACTTCTTTTCATGAAGTCTTCTGCGGAGATTAGTCATTAACACATCCACAACTGCCTCCTGAAGAGTGTTTCTGATCTTGATTATGATGTCAATTCTTCTGTCATTATCAGTGGAGGATCTTCCTTAGAATACCAGTCCTTTCAGATTATTGAGCTCACCGGTACGCTCTTTCTTCTTAATGATATTCCAAACAGTTGATTTTGGTCATCCTAACGGTTGTGCCACATCTCTTACATTTCAGCCTCATAACAGTTTCTTTGACTTTCAATGGCACAACTCTGGTCCTCATGTTGAAAAATGGCAACTACAGATTGCAAAGGTAAGAATAGCTTAGAAGCAAGCCGAGCTCTCTTATACCTGCACCAATGAAACATACCTGTGAAGCCAAATGCCCCAAATATTATGGTTCCCTGAAATGAGGGGACTATGGATAAAGAGTGCTGTAATTTCTACATGGTCAAACTAAAATGTATACAAATAATCTTTAATAAAATCTGGAATGTGGAAAGTTAATTACAAATTTAAAACTGTGGAGCACAAGGGCAAATAAGAAAAAAACATAGAAACATAGAAGATAGGAGCAGGAGTAGGTCATTCGACCCTTCAAGCCTGCTCCGCCATTCAACGAGATCATGGCTGATCTTAAAGTTCAGTACCCAGTCCTCACCTTCTCTCCGTAACCTTTAATACCCTTATACTGAAGAAATAGATCTAATTCCCTCTTAAATAGATTTAATGAACCTGCCTCTACTGCCCTCTGTGGCAATGAATTCCACAGATTCACCACCCTCTGGGTCAAGAAATTCCTCCTCATCTCGGTCCTAAATGGTTTGCCTATTATCCTCAAACCATGGCCCTGGGTTCTGGATTTTCCCATCCTTGGAAACATCCCATCTGCATCCATTCTGTCCACTCCTGCCAGAATTTTATAGGTCTCTATGAGATCCCCTCTCAATCTTCTAAACTCCAGCGAATACAATCCCAATTTGCGCAATCTTTCCTCATAAGTCATTCCTGCCATTCCAGGTATCAGCCTGGTGAATCGCCTCTGCACTCCCTCCATTGCAAGAACATCCTTCCTTAGATAAGGTGACCAAAACTGCACACAATACTCCAGGTGGGGTCTCACCAAGGCCCTGTACAGCTGCAGTAAGGTATCCTTGTTCCTATACTCAAACCCTCTTGATATGAAGGCCAACATACCATTTGCCTTTTTAACCGCCTGCTGTACCTGCATGCTCGCCTTCAGAGACTGGTGTACAAGTACCCCTAGGTCTCTCTGCACTTCCCCATCTCTTAATGTATTGCCATTCAAATAGTAATCTGCCCTCCAGTTTGTATTACCAAAGTGGATAACCTCACATTTATCTACATTGTAGTGCATTTGCCATGTATCTGCCCAGTCCCTCAATTTATCCAAATCACACTGGAGCTTCCTGACCCCCTCTTCCGTGCACACAACCCCTCCTAGCTTAGTGTCATCTGCAAATTTGGAGATATTCCATCCAATCCCCTCATCCAGATCATTAATGTAAATTGTGAACAGCTGGTGTCCCAGTATAGATCCCTGTGGCACCCCACTGGTCACTGTCTGCCACTTAGAAAATGAGCCATTTATCCCAACTCTCTGTCTTCTACCTGCCAGCCAGTTCTCAATCCACATCAATACTTTTCCCCCAATCCCATGAGCCTTGATTTTGGAAGCCAATTGTTTATGCGGGACCTTATCGAAGGCCTTTTGGAAGTCCAGGTACACCACATCCACTGGCTCTCCCCTATCTATTTTACCTGTCACCATCTCAAAGAATTCCAATAGATTTGTCAAGCACGATTTACCTTTTGTAAATCCATGTTGACTCTGTCCGATCCCTTCTCTGCTAGTCCTATGCTCCGCTATAACATCCTTAATAATGGATTCCATCATTTTGCCCACTACTGATGTAAGGCTCACCGGCCTATAATTCCCTGCTTTTTCTCTACCCCCCCTTTTTAAATAGTGGGGTAACATTAGCTACCCTCCAATCCATGGGTACTGATCCTGAGTCTATCGAGTTCTGGAAAATAATTCTTAAAGCATCTGCTATCTGAATGGCCACTTTCTTAAGTACCCTAGGATGTAGATTATCAGGCCCTTGGGATTTATCTGCCTTCAATCCCATCAATTTCCACAAGACCATGTCCTTAGAGTGTCTTTGACCCAAACATTATGGAAGGCACTGCACAAATGGTACAAAGTTGTTCCATACAACATTACAGCAGAGAAATAGGCTCATTCGGCCCTTCTAGTCTGTGACAAACCATTTTTTTTGCCTCGTCCCACTGACCTGCACCCAGTCCATAGCCCTCCATACCTCTCCCATCCACGTACCTGTCCAAATTCGTCTTAAATGATAAAACTGAGCCCTCATTCACCATTTCAGCTGGCAGCTCATTCCACTCTCCCACCACTCCCTGTGTGAAGAAATTCCTCTAATCTTTTCCCTTTTCACTCTTAACCCATGTCCTCTGGTTTGTATCTCACCTCCCCTCAGTGGAAAAAGCCAACCTACATTTACTCTGTCTGTCCCCCTTATAATTTTAAATACCTTTATCAAATCTCCCCTCATTCTTCTATCCTCCAGGGAATAAAGTCCTAACCTCTTTAATCTTTCCCTGTAACTCAGTGTCTAAAGTCCCAGCAAGATCCTTGTGAATCTTCACTTTATCCATAGTCCCCTCATTTCAGGGAACCATAATATTTGGGGCATTTGGCTTCACAGGTATGTTTCATTGGTGCAGGTATAAGAGAGCTAGGCTTGCTTCTAAGCTATTCTTACCTTTGCAATCTGTAGTTGCCATTTTTCAACATGAGGACCAGAGATGTGCCCAATGAAAGTCAAAGAAGCCGTTATGAGGCTGAAATGTAAGAGATGTGGCACAACCGTTAGGATGACCAAAATCAACTGTTTGGAATATCATTAAGAAGAAAGAGCGTACCGGTGAGCTCAATAATCTGAAAGGACTGGTATTCTAAGGAAGATCCTCCACTGATAATGACAGAAGAATTGACATCATAATCAAGATCAGAAACACTCTTTCTAACTTACTGATATCTTCCCTGTTGTTAGGAAACTGTACACAATACTCCATATTTGGCCTCACCTATATGCCTTACACAACTTTACTATAACATCCCAACTTCGATACTCAATACATTGATCTATGAAGGCCAATATGCCAAAAGCTCTTTACAACCTTATCCACCTGTGATACCACTTTCAGGGAATCACTGTATGTATTTGTATTCCCAGATCTCTCTATTCTACCCCACTCCTCAGTGCCCCACCATTCACCAAGTATATCCTTTCTAGATTTGTCCTTCCAAATTGCAACACTTCACACTTGTCTGCATTAAATTCCATTTGCCATTTTTCAGCCTATTTTTCCAACTGTTCCTGATCCCTCTGCAAGCTTTGAAAACCTTCTTTGCTGTCCACAATGTCTCCAATCTTAGTGTCATCTGCAAACTTGCTGATCAATATCATCCACATCATTGATATATCCCAGCACCGATCCCTAAGGCACTAGTCACAGACCTCCAGTCTGAGAAACAATCATCCACCACTTCTCTCTGGCTTCTCCCATCCAGCCAGTGTCAAATCCAGCTCATTACTTCACTATGAATAGCTAGTGTCTGAATCTTCCCGACTAACCTCCATGTGCAACCTTGTCAAAGCCCTTACTAAACTCTATGCACACAGCATCCACAGCCTTTCCTTCATCAACTTTCTTGGTAACTCCTTGAAAAGCTCTATAAGATTGGCTAAACGTGACCTACCACACACAAAGCCATGTTGACTAAGCCATGGCCAGTTTCTGGCCATCCAAATAATTGTATATCTGATCTCTTAGAATACCTTCCAATATTTTACCCTCTATTACAGGCTCACCGGACCCTAATTTTCAGGGTTACTTTTGGAGCCTTTTTTAAACAATGGAACAGCATGAGCTACCCTCCAATCCACCAGCACCACACCCGTGGCTAAAATCATTTTAAATATTTTAATGTGTTTAAGTAATGCAAGATGATCCCCTATCTCTAACTTTAAAAGCATCCACCTGATGAAGAATGCTGTACACAGTCCAAGATTCAATGATCAATGGAAAAATATACCAAAACTGAGGAAGCCTCATCAGGAAAAATCCAAGTCCAGAGGTTTATATGACTTCATCAATAGTTGCTCTGGATGTAGAATAAAGGGAGCTGTGCTCTGCAGTGTTCACACCCTACAAATGTTCGGCACTATGTACCAAACTGTTCTCAAGCACAATTTGAAATTCACATAAAAGTTAAAGAAAAAATATAAAATGAAATAACCAAGAAAATGCAATGACATGCATTAACAGTGGATGCTCATGGAGTGAATTCCACTAGTATCCTTGCCTCTTAATAGCCATGGTAGTTGTAACCTTTGCAATTTTAATAGCATTAAACTGCTACTTCAATCCTTTGAAAGGTCAAAACTTGGTGTTTAAAATTAAGTGCTTCATTCAATTCCTATCTTCAACACTTTATATATTCATGACAGACCTCAAATTCTTTGTGAGTATTAGTGGCGGAATAAAGAAAATAGACTCACTCCACCAAAAAAAATGACCTTTCAAACATGAAAGAGCTTTAAGAACATGAATCAATAATTGATGTGGATAGCAAATGTCTGTCTGGGCAAATATATATGTTGGCTTAGAATTTGAGAGAATCAAGGGCGTCATAGTTAGCTTGGTGGTTAGTTCATTGTTATTACAGACCCAGCAACTGGGGCTCGCATCCAGCGCTGTCTTTACGGAGTTTGTACGTTCTCCGCACATCTGTGCTGGTTTCCTCAAACCCTCCAAAACGTACAGAGCTTGGTATGTTAATTTGCGTGTAACTGGGTGGCATGGGTTTAATTGGCTGGAATTTATTTCTACCGTGTTGTAAATAAAAAGATTCTTTTTAAAAGTGGTTAGTCGTATAATTTTACAGTATGGAAAGAGATTATTTGCCATTACCCTCGTCGACCAAGTGGACGATCTGAACTTGCCCTTTTTGACTGCTTAGTCAAATGTGATCAATTCTCTTTTAAACTAGGTGGTGGCAGATGTTTGGTCTGCATGGTTAGGATAACGGCAAGTGCAATGCTATTCCAGCGTCAGCAACTTGGGTTTGAATCGCTGTAAGTAGTTTGTATGCTCTTGCCGCAACTGCATGGGTTACCTCGGGTGCTCCGATATCCTCCCACCCTTCAAAATGTATGGGGGTTGGAGGTTAATTGGGGTATTTGGGCAGCATGGGGTCGTGGGCTGGAAGGGCCTGTTACCATGCTGCATGTCTACATGTAAATGTACAGATGGGCAATGCCAAGCACCTCCCCTCACAACAGTTCACATTCTCCTCTTAACCTGCTCCTCCAACAAAATGTTAATCTCCTGGGTAAATTAAACATTAATGTTCCTGTTTGTTTTTTGAATTGCCTAATTGGTTAACAGATTTCTGTTGATACAGAATCATGTTATTATTAATCATTAGGTTATATTTTATATATATATATATATATATATATATATATATATATATATTTCTTAGTAAAGTTACTGGGTAAGTTTGTACAGGGAAACACACACAAAGACATTTACACACAGTAAAAAACATTTTGAGAGACACCGTGTCTCCATGTAAACAAGCTTGTATCATTGTTCAATTGGAAGCTTGCTTGCTCAAAGAGACAGCTTGACTACTATTTCAAAGGATTAAACAGTTTTGATTATTGTTATCCATTGAAACCTGAGCCAATGAATATTTGCCAAGGAGAAGAACATGTGTAAACAGAAGACCATTTTTCTGAAATGAAACTTGAGACTGCAGTGATGTCATGTCATGTGATTATGACACTCCAAGAAGGCATCTTTAATATTGAACCATTCTTTATCTGAAGTCAGAGATGCGGTAACCTTCAGTGAGAAAGGTACTGTTGTGCATTCTCCTTTGATAGGGAAGGAACCCAGAATCAGTGGCTTTGAAGAAAAGGGCCACTATGACTGTCAAGAGAGGGCAGTTCTGCATTTCCAATTGTAATGGTCTCTTCATTTAACCCTTGCCTGGGTTTGTGAAATCACCGTGGAAATCACAAATTCCACAACTTCCGTGCACAGAGGGGAATTGAAAAAAAAATGTAATTCAGATGAAAATATTTCTCTGAAAGCAAATCTACAAGAATTCATGAGTTTCTGAACATTATTTTAAAGCCTCTGAGTTTCAACACAAAAGATTTCGAAGACTGAACTTTAAATCTGAATCACCTGTTCAGAGTTGTGCCTAAATGTAATGGTTTGGGATCTGCCACACACACACACACACACACACACACACACACACACACACACACACACACACATTTGCGCATAGTGGGGTTAATTTAGAATTAAGTAAAACTTTTTATTAATTTAAAAAATTGTTTTGAAGGTACCATTGTCTTGGTGAATTTTTGTTGTTGCTGGTCTATGTCACAACAATATATAAATAAAAGAATATACATGATCCACATTTTATTCTGTAAGAAATTAAGCAGGAATGCCCATTTAAGTGAAACAAGAAAGTTGAAGATGCTGTGCTTGTAGTTAGAACAAAAAAGTGCTGGAAAAATTCCACAGGGCTCAGGCCCAAAACACAGGTTATATATCTTTGCCTACTATGCACACTGCGTGAACTCAAGTCATGTTAAGCTTATAGTCATCTGATTCCATAAATACAACTAAAGAAAGAGCATTCTCTGGTCCTCAATGCAAAACACTCACACGAGACATAACACACATACAGACAAACAATACATATGCAAAACAAGTAATTCATCTACACAAATAAATAAATTACTAAGTATTGCTCCATAAATAAGAGAGTCTCGGATGGTCAGTGAGAGCAGTTTCTTTGGTTGTTTTAACATTCTCACTGCCTGTGGGAAGAACCTGTTCCTCAGCCTGGTGGTGCTGGCTCTGATCCTCCTGTATCTCTTTCCTGATTGGAGCAGCTGTAAGATGCTGTGTGCAGGGTGGAAGGGGTCCTCAATGATTTTTTGAGCCCTCTTCAGACAATGATCCCAGTCGATCATATCGATGGGGGAAGAAGATTCCAGTGATCTTCTCTGCCTCTCTTATGGTCCCGTGGATTGACCTCCGACCCATTTCTCTGCAGTAACTGTAATGCATCCGGCTAGGACGCTCTCGATAGAGCTCCAGTAGAAGGTTGATATGATGGTGGCCATTAGCCTTGCCCCCTCAGTCTTCCAAGGAATGTAGTCGTTGTTGCGTCTTCCTAACAAGAGAGATGCGTTTCTCCTGCTTAGTTTCTCCCACACATTTCTGTATTAAATGGCTATTTTAGTATTGTTTTCTCAGAGCATTCATTTGAAGCATTGTTGAAAGAAGTGCAGGTACTCAGATCTGGTGTAATTGGACTGATGGCCTCATGGGCTGGAAGGGCCTGTTACCATACTGTGTGTCTAAAAAATGTGAAGCTATCCTTTGCTTGTGTACAGCTAATTTTGGATGCATAGTCAGGAATACTAACAACCAAGAATCTAGCGATACACGATTGGTAATGGCTGTGTCATTCTTTAGCATTAAAGACGTAACTGCCCAAGAAAGTTGATGCAAGATGGATTGCCATATTTTAGTGGTACTAATCAGAGGGCCACTGAGGTAAGGAATTGGAGAGGTGTCACAGTGGGTTTACACGGGTTATTCTTCTTCTCCAACAGAGTCAATGGAAATAAATACCAACAGGTGCATACAATAGAGAAGATTGAATTACCAAGCACCTGCAGTGTGTCTGTAGGTCTAGAACTCCCAGTTGCAGGCTTTTGCAGAGAAATGTATAGGTGGATTGGAAGTCAATCCACAGGACCATAAGAGTGGCAGAGAGGATCACTGGGGTCTCCCTCTCTCCCCCCCCCCCCCACCCCCCAATCGACATGGTCTACCAGGATCGTTGTCTGGAGGGCGCGCAAAACCATTGAGGACCTCTTCCACCTACACACAGCTGCTCCTGTTGGGGAAGAGGTACAGGAGTATCAGAGCCAGCACCACCAGGCTGAGGAATAGCTTCTTCCCACGGGCAGTGAGAATTATGATGGATATTGGTACATTGTAGAATAAATGCAAGCAGGCTTTTTCCACTGAAGTTAGGAGAGATAAAAACTGGGTGATATGGGTAAAGGAAGAAGTTTAAAGGGAACATGAGGGGGAACTTTTTCATGCTGAGATGTGGAACAAGCTACCAGCTGAATTGGTAAATGCAGACTTAATTTTGACATCCCCTGGGGAGGAGTCACATGATGGAGTAGTGGCGGTAGGAAAATACCAGCCCTATCCAGAAAAGAAGAAATAAAGTGAAGAAAACACAAAGTTCAAGAAACACAAAACACAACAAATAAAAGATAAAGTTGTGGAGAAAAGAAAGAAAATGGCACCCAAGAATGAAAAAGAAAAGACGCTGGAAGAGAAAGGAGAAGGCCTTACCTACATGAAGAAACAGGGAGCCATCGTGGAGAAAAGAGCCCGCTCCCCAAGGTTGGTGACAACCCCGCAGAGTCGCGACCTTCCGACTGCTGGACTGCAAAAATGGCTCTCTGAGCCAAACAGAAGTGCGTAACTGCACATACTAAGGAAAAAGAAAAAAACGACGGGGGGGGGGGGGAGCCCAGATGAGGAGCAAACTAACACAGCGCGACCAGCTGAGGGATGCCTGACATCAGGGCTCTCAGCTGGAAGAAGAGGAAAGCGACAGGAAAGGGAGTGATAGGAAAGAAGAACAGCAGCAAGAGGCCCAACAGATAACGAGCCCAGAAGAAGAGGACCAGCAGCAAGAAGCCATGCAAAAAAACTCCCAGCAAAGTGAGGCAAGCAGCTCAACAAGAAAGTCAGAAGAGACACAGATACAAGGAAGAGAAGTAGAAGACACAAACACAGGTGCAGATACAAAAAGAGGAAGAAGACGACCAAGCTCTGCACAGAGAAATAGAAGGTAAAATAGATGGACAGTATATAGATAAAAAAAATTTCAAGAACAAATGAAAGCATTAAAAGAATGGTTGACATTAGAATTTAGTGAAATGAAAAGAAAAATGAAAAGTACAGAAGAAAAAGTGAGTAGAATAGAGCTGGTCATAAGAGAAATAGGGAAAAGATTAGAAAATGTGGAAGAAGGAGAAACAACTGAAGAAATGGAAGTGAATGATTTAAGAAGAAAATTGGAAGAAAGTGACAAAAAAGTTAAAGAGTCACAGGAGTTGTTAGCTCAGAAGATGGATATAATGGAAAACTATAGTAGGCGAAACAACAAAGATAGTGGGCCTAAAGGAAGATGAAGACGGCACAGATATGAAAGAATTTATAAAAGAATGGATCCCAAAGGACCTGGGAATGACAGAAATACAGGAAGAAATGGAAATAGAAAGGGCACATAGAACACCAGCCCCGAAACCACAGCCACAACAAAAACCAAGATCCATTTTAGTAAAATTTCTGAGATACATGACAAGAGAAAATATACTGGAGGGGGCAAGGAATAAAATTAGAGAAGACAAAAAACCATTGGAATACAAGGGTAAAAAAATATTTTTTTACCCAGACATAAGTTTTGAACTCCTAAAGAAGAGGAAGGAGTTTAACACAGCAAAATTGATCCTATGGAAAAAAAGGTTATAAATTTATGTTAAGATATCCAGCTGTGCTTAAAATATTTATCCCAGGGGAGCAACACAGACTGTTCTCGGATCGGGAGAAAGCACAAGAATTTGCAGAATGCCTACAAGACAGAAGGATAGATTAAGAGATGTAACAAGAACGAACTACATATAAAGATGTAAAAATAATGTATAAGTAAGAACTAAAGGAGGGAAAGAAAAGGGAAGAAAGGAAGTAAGGGGGGGAAAAAGAGGGTGAGCTTTGTTATATGTGAAGATAAAAGTCTTTTCTGGAGGGGGTTGGGTGGGAGAGAATAACAGTCACTGCGAAATCAGTTGAAGCTTGCGAGCAGGTTCGCAATCCAAATGGAGAGAGGAGTTGTGGTTGCCCGGCAAAGGACAAGGGGCAACTCAGAGAGGGGGGGGGACATTTGGGGTTAAGGGAATTTTAGATGTGGGAGTGGTTGAAGTATTTTATGTTTTAAAAGTGTTGTCATATATTGAGTTCAAAAAGGGAAAACTGAGAATGGGGAAAAGGGGGAAGGTGGTGGTGAGGAAGCAGAAATAAGGTGTAAACAGGATATGAGATGGCCATGTTGAACTATATGACTATAAATATTAATGGAATACATAACCAAATTAAACAAAACAAAAGGCTATTATATTTCCTGAAAAAAGAAAAAATAGACATAGCATTTGTGCAGGAAACACATCTAACTGAAGTGGAACATAATAAATTAAGGAAAGACTGGGTAGGGCATGTAGCGGCAGCATCATATAATTCAAAAGCCAGAGGTGTAGCTATATTAATAAATAAAAATGTACCAATCAAAATAGAGGAGGAAATAATAAATCCAGCAGGGGATGTAATGGTAAAGTGTCAGATATATTCAGAATTCTGGAATTTGATCAATATATATGCACCTAATGAGGAGGATCAAAAGTTAATGCAAGATATTTTTTTGAAGATTGTAGATACACGGGAATATATTGATAGGAGGGGATTTGAAACCTTAATTTGGACCTAAAGTTGGATAAAACTGGACAGAAGACTAGCAAAAAGAATAAAGTGGCCAAATTTATGGTTAAATCAATGCAGGAAATGAAACTTATGGATATATGGAGGAGGCAGCACCCAAGAGAGAAGGAATACTCACATTATTCAAGTAGGCATAAAACATACTCAAGGATTGATATGTTTTTGTTGTCGGCCCATATCCAAGGGAGAGTTAGGAAAATGGAATATAAAGCTAGATTGTTATCTGATCATTCACCCCTGTTATTAGCAATAGAACTGGAGGACATCCCACCAAGAACATATAGATGGAGATTAAACTCCATGCTACTTAAAAGACAGGAATTTAGAGAATTTATTGAACGCCAAATTAAAATGTACTTTGAAATAAATAGGGAATCAGTGAAAGACAAATTTATATTATGGGATGCAATGAAAGCCTTCATTGGAGGGCATATAATAAGTTATGTAACTAAGATGAAAAAGGACTACAATCGGGAAATAGAACAGTTGGAAAGGGAGAAAGTAAGTACAGAAAAAGAACTAGCAACAAGGAAAGATATAACAAAAAGAAGAGAATTGTCAGACAAAAAAAAAAAGAAACATTACAAACGTATAAGGTGGAGAAGAACATAATGAAAATAAAGCAAAAGTATTAGGAACTAGGAGAAAAAACACACAAAATATTAGCCTAGCAACTTAAAACAGAACAAGCTAAAAGAACTGTATTGGCATCAAGGAAAAAGGACAAACAAATTACATATAATCCAATGAAGATTAAAGAGAACTTTAAGGAATTTTATGAACAATTTGACCAAACTGAAAATGAGGGGAAAGTAGACAAAATAGAAGAGTTTATAGCTAAAATTGAACTGCCGAAATTAAAGAAGAGGAGCAAAACAAACTGATAAAACCATTTCAAATTGAGGAAATACAGGATATATTAAAAAAGCTGCCGAACAATAAAACACCTGGAGAGGATGGATTCCCAATAGAATTCTATAAAACATTTAAAGAGTTATTAATTCTTCCTCTCCTGGAAGTGATGAACCAGATAGAAGAAACACAAAACTTGCCAGATTCATTTAGGACAGCAATAATTACAGTAATACTAAAGACGGGGAAGGATCCACTAACACCAGCATCATATAGACCAATATCTCTACTCAATTCAGATTATAAGATCATTGCAAAATTATTAGCAAACAGATCGGCCGACTGTGTACCAAAAATAGTAAAACGAGATCAAACTGGATTTATTAAGAAAAGACGAACAGCAGATAATGTCTGTAAATTTATTAATTTAATTCATGAAGTTTAAGGAAATAAGAAGGCAACAGTGGCTGTTGCTTTAGACGCAGAAAAAGCCTTTGACAGGGTTGAATGGAATTGTTTATTCAAAGTATTACAGAGGTTCAACCTACCAGAAAAATATATTAATTGGATTAAAGCATTATATAATGGACCATTGGCGAAGGTGACAGTAAATGGATATGTATCGAACCAATTTAAATTAAGTAGGTTAACTAGGCAGGGATGTCCACTATCTCCTTCACTGTTTGCTTTAGCAATAGAACCATTGACAGAACTGATAAGAACAGAAAATAAAATAAAAGGGATAAAAATAAAGGAGAAGGAATATAAAATCAGTTTATTTGCAGATGACATCATAGTATACTTAACAGAACCAGAAATATCAATAAAAGAACTGCATAAGAAATTGAAGGAATATGGAGAAATATTGGGGTATAAGATCAACGGAAATAAAAGTGAAACGATGCCAATGAGTAATCTGAATTATACAGAATTTAAAAAAGAATCAACATTTAAATGCCAAACACAAGCAATCCGATACCTAGGTATTAGATTAGATAATAATTTAAGCCACCTATACAAATTAAATTATCGGCCATTAATGAAGAAATTACAGGAAGACTTAGAACATTGGAAAGAATTGCCACTAACATTGATAGGGAGGGTAAATTACATTAAAATGAATGCCTTCCCAAGGATACAATACTTATTTCAATTGTTAACAATTCCCTTACCAGAGAAATTCTTCAATGAACTAAAGAGAATAATAAGGAAATTCTTATGGAAAGGGGGAAAACCGAGGATAGCGTTAGATAAATTAACAGAGTAGTACAAACAAGGTGGTTTGTAGTTACCAAACTTTAAAAATAGAGCAGCACAATTAAGGTATTTATCAGATTTTTATCAGACAAGGGAAAAACCAGATTGGACTAAGATAGAGCTAGATAAAATAGGGGAGAAGGTACCGGAACATATACTTTATAAGTGGGATGAAAAGCTGGTGCAATATAAAAGCTCACCAGTACTGCATCATTTACTCAATATATGGAAGAAGATTCACTTAGAAAGGAAAAAAACAAAATACCAACTACCAAAATTATTATTGACGCAAAATCAACTAATCCCTTTTACAATAGATAATCTTTCCTTTAGAGAATGGGAGAGAAAAGGAATTAATAGAAAATTGTTTTTTGGGAAATAATTTATTAACATTTGAACAAATGAAGTACAAATATGGAATAACTCATGGAACAATGTTTGCATACCACCAGCTGAAAGCTTACTTAAAGGACAAGTTTGGGAAACAGACTGAGATTACCAGAAGGAAGCAGCTTTGAACATGTGATTACAGAATCAATAATAATAAAAACATTCATAACAAAGATGTACATTAAGCTGCAAGAGAAGGAAAATGATGAAATAAGCTATAAACCTAAACAAAAGTGTGAAAAAGATTTAAACATAAAGATAAAAAATGAAATATAGGAAAAGTTATGCTCTGGAACTATGAAGTGTATAATAAACACAAGGTTATGCATGATACAGCATAATTGGTTACGCAGGTTATATATCACGTCCCAAAAGTTAAAAAAATGGGATCCAACATTATCAGATAGATGTTTTCGCTGTAAGAAGGAAATGGGAACAACAGTATGTGCAATTTGGGCATGTGAGAAAGTGGAAATGTTTTGAGAAGATCTAAATCAGGTATTAAATAAAATCACAAAAAGCAACATACCAAAAAATCCAGAGATCTTTCTTCTAAGTAATATAAGAAGTAAAGAATTAGGCCTCGAATTGGATAAAGCGCAATAAAGATTTATTATGATAGCCTTAGCTGTAGCAAAAAAATGTATAATATCAACCTGGAAATCAGAAGAGAGCCTGAGAGTACAGCAGTGGTACATGGAAATGAATAAATGTATTCCATTGGAAAAAAATAACATATAATTTTAAAAATAAAGTCACATTATTTGAACAAATTTGGGAACCGTACATGGAACACAACAGAGAGGGCCTACCATGGACCTCCGCCCCCTAAAATGATAGAATGAGAAGAAGACGAAATGAACTGACCCAGAGTGTAAAAGTAGATGACCCAATTTTCTTGTTTATTTTCATTGTGTGATGACATTGTTTAATGGGTTTATTGTATTGTATATGTCGAATGTTTAATGGGTTTGGAGGGGGGAGGGAAGGGAGGGTGGAAAAAAAGGGGAGAAACTCCCACTGTGTATATTTAAGAGGGAAATATTTGCATGTATTTTGATTGATATGGTTCACAGTGTGAAAAATTAATAATAATTTTGACATCCAACAAAAATTTGGACAGGTACATGGGTTGGAGGGATATTGAAGGATTTGGTCTGGGTGAAAATCAGTGGGATTAGGCAGAAAAATAGCTTGTCACAGACTAGAAGGGCCAAAGGGTCTGGTTCTGTACTGTAGTTTTTTTTGTGGTTTTATGGTGACATGGTTTTATGGAAAAGGAATAACTTCTCCAAACGACAATAACCACATAGTTAGGGTGCATTGCCTTCCAAGTTATAAAATGAACATGGGGGTGACAATCACAAGGGAGAGGGATTTGCTTCATTCCAACCACTGGAGCATGACTCTTTTGTACCATATAAAGGAGGGTTCAGGGGCAAATCTGGGTAGCTGTACAAAGAAATGACAGACAGCTTCTATCAATGTATAACTGAGGGCACCATTGGGGTGAGTTAATCCGAGAACCAGTTAGCATTAATTACATGGGATCTGAACTAACAGCTTAACTCAAAGGATGTGCAAGATCTTTAAGTGCAAAAGATACAGCATGCATCCTGTTTAATTGCAGCTTGCCATATTTCCCATTTAATCTTACATTGTACAATTCCTTTGTAGTTTCTTGCAGTATCTTGGATTACATTATTTGTTGCATTCTACATTAGATTAGCAGTCGTTGAAAAAAAAGTTCTGAGTTATATTGTTCTATGAGCAGTGGCTGGTTTAATCCCAGGCAAATCTCAGCTTCTAACAATTTGGGAGGGCTACCCACATCATGTTCAGCCAGATGTGCTGAATGAATATTCCATCTCAGCTTCCTGCTGTGATCCCCACTGCTGCAGAAGGCAGCCTTCAGCCATTTCGATTCACTCCAAACAATATCACAAAATGGCTGATAGCACAGGATACAGCGAAGGCTCAGTGACCACACAATATTCCAGTGCAGTATAGAAGTCCCACACTCCAGAACTAGCTTTGCCTCCAGCCAGGTTGGTCGAACAGGGGTGCAAAATGAAATGCAGGAGTAACAGAGCCAGCACCACCAGGCTGAAGACCAGCTTCTTCCCACGGGCAGAGACAATGCTGAAAGACCAAAGGAACTGCTCATATTAACCATCTAAGACTCCCATATTCATGAAACAATGTTTATTTATTTACTTGTATATTTGAAGACTTGTCCTGCATGTGAAATGTTTGTATGAGTGTTATGTCTGGCTGTATATCTGCATGTTTTGAACTGAGGACCAGATTATGCTGTTTTGTCAGTTTATACTTGTTCAATCAGATGACAATAAACTTGACTTGAATGCGAAGAATTGCCTAATGTTTCCTGATCTTGAAAAACAGGAAACATCCAGCCATGCTAATTACCACACCATCACACTTCTCTTGGTCATCAGCAAAGTGATGGAAGGCTATCAAGTGTCATCCACCTATTTTCCGTTTGGATCTTGCCAGGACCATTCAGCTGCACTCATCAACATCATAACTTCTGTCAAAACGTGGTTAAAAGAGATGAATTCCAGAGCTGAGAAGAGAATGACTTTCTTTGACATCAAGGCAGTTTTCGAGTTGAGCCTCCAGACAACCTTTGTGAAACTGAAGGCAATGGGCATCAGAGGGAAAACACTCCAGTAGTTGGAGTCAAGCCTCACAAAAAGATGGTGGTGGCTGTCAGAGTCAATCTCAGCCTTGATATCACTGCAGAATTCCTCAGAGAAGTGTCCGACCCAACCACATTCAGCTGTTCCATCAATGACCTTCCTTCTATCATCAGATCAGGTTGGAAATGTTCATAATGATTGCACATTGTTCATTTTCATCTGTGATTATTTAGTCAATGAACCACTTCAAGCCTGCCTGCAGCAAGCCCTAGACAATGTTCAGGTATTGGTTAATAACAAATCAGTAACATTCATAGCTCGAACTGCAACTCTGACAAGAAACAATCACCAACCCCTGACATTCAACAGCACAATCACCACCAAGGTCCCCAGCATCAATAGAGGCTTATGACAGGACCAGCCAAATCAATCCCATCGCTACAATAACAGGTCAGATTGCATCCAGTGTCAGGTGACTCATCTCCTCATAGCCCAAGGAATTTCTGCCATTTACAAAGTACTAAATAGGGGATAATGGACTACCATCCATTCAGTCATTGATGGATGCTGTGCCAACAACTCACAAGAAGTTTGTGATCAAGCTTGGCATCTCATCAAATACCCTAAACATTTATTCCCATCACTGGCTCACACTGTGTGTAACATGTACATTACTATTCCTACAGCTTCTTCCAAACCTACAACACCAATTTGATATGGAAGTATAATGCCAATCTTTCAAGTTCAAGTTTATTATCACCCAGTTGTACATCCAACCCCATGAAACAGTGTTCTCCAGTTCTCTGTGCAAAAAACTTTCAAACACACATAATGCATATACAGACAAGTGATGCATAGGACGTACATATAATATATATATATATACACACACATATATACATATTTCTTCTTTGGCTTGGCTTCGCGGACGAAGATTTATGGAGGGGGTAAAAAGTCCACGTCAGCTGCAGGCTCGTTTGTGGCTGACAAGTCCAATGCGGGACAGGCAGACACGATTGCAGTGGTTGCAAGGGAAAATTGGTTGGTTGGGGTTGGGTGTTGGGTTTTTCCTCCTTTGCCTTTTGTCAGTGAGGTGGGCTCTGCGGTCTTCTTCAAAGGAGGTTGCTGCCCGCCAAACTGTGAGGCGCCAAGATGCACGGTTTGAGGCGTTATCAGCCCACTGGCAGTGGTCAATGTGGCAGGCACCAAGAGATTTCTTTAGGCAGTCCTTGTACCTTTTCTTTGGTGCACCTCTGTCACGGTGGCCAGTGGAGAGCTCGCCATATAACACGATCTTGGGAAGGCGATGGTCCTCCATTCTGGAGACGTGACCCATCCAGCGCAGCTGGATCTTCAGCAGCGTGGACTCGATGCTGTCGACCTCTGCCATCTCGAGTACTTCGACGTTAGGGGTGTAAGCGCTCCAATGGATGTTGAGGATGGAGCGGAGACAACGCTGGTGGAAGCGTTCTAGGAGCCGTAGGTGGTGCCGGTATATACACACATATATATACACACACACACACACAGACACACACACATATATATAAAAATAAATAAATATTGTTTAATAAATTGTAGAATCTCAGAGTTTTGTATGAGTGGTTCATTCAGATGTTCAGCTTTCTCACTGCCTATGGGAAGAAGCTGTTACTCAGCCTGATAGTTCTGGTTCTGACCCTCCTGTATCTCTACCCCAACGGGAGTAGCTGAAAGATGCTGTGTGCAGAGTGGAAGGGGTCCTCAATGATTTTATGAGACCTCTTCAAACAATTATCCTGGTAAATCATGTTGATAGAGGGGGGAGGGGGACTCCATGATCCTCCTTTCCGCTCTTATGGTCCTGTGGACTGACTTTTGATTCAATGCAACCATACCACACTGTGATGCAGGATGTCCTCAATAGAGCTCTTGTAGAAAGTCGACTGTGTGGTGCCTGCTGGCCTTGCCCACCTCCGTCTTCTCAGGAAGTACCATTGCTGTTGTGCCTTCCTGCAAGTAAGGAGATGGTGTATGCCCAGGATAGGTCACATCTTAAGTGGACTCCAAGGAACTTGGTACTCAAGTTATGAGAGGAGGGTTCTCTTTGCACATCTGCCTTGGAATTGTCTACCTAACAGCATTGTGGAAGCTTTGCACTGGATGGCAGCTCAGCACCATTTTCACAAAGGGAAGTCGGATGGACACTAAATACTAGCCTTATAAGCAATGCTCAAGATCTCGTAAATGTACAAAAAAAATTCACTAATCCAGATCGAGTTGCATTTCACAGAAGCATTATTTAGTCCTCAGTGCCATCTTAAATTCCTGGATACGACACTGGTACGAAGCACATCGTTTCTGGCCAAGATGTTCTGATGCATGGCTTTTTACTTTAAATGTGCACAAGGACACCATTCTGAGATAACAAGTTCCAAATTATTGTAAAATGTGTCTTGAATATTCCACAATCACAAATTTAATGCTTTAGGAATAAATTATTTCACCACAGAAATCTCTTCTGAATCAATGTTTCAACATTTAGTATTCACATTTATTTTAAAAACTACTGTTGAGCATCTTTACCTCCAAATCCCGAATGCTATCCAAGATACTCAGTCTCTCTGATGCTGATTGAAGATGGTCCAATGGCATTTGTGTGCTCTAAATCCAGAACAAATTGAAAACACATTCAGACTCAATCCACTTTGTTCAAACAGATCACAGCAGTGAAACCAGTGTGAACAGGGTAAACATACTCGTGCAAGCAGTGCTCCTGTCATTACATTTACATGGAGGCCAAAATGCTCCTTCATAGAAGCATACATAGGTCAATCTTCTCATTGGCGACAGAACACGCCAGCCAGAGTTCACAACAGAATAATGCAAAGCTTTATGTTCCTTTATAAAGCAAATGTTTTCTTTCATTAGGGCTGGAGATAAAAGCAAATATTAAAAGAAGCAATGGAACATCAAAAACCACAGATGCTGGAAATCTGAAACCAAAGGAAGATTGCTGGAAATATCCAACAGACCAGTGAGCATCTATGAAGAGTTAATATGACAGAGTAATCTCACAGAATTGGCCAGTTCTGATGGGGAGAAGGGGGGGAGCTAAACTGTTGAAATGACTATTTTCAAAGGCTGTAATGTTAAATTTAATTTTTATTTGCAGCGCACAATAGAAGCCAATTCTGCCCATTTAAACCAGGGCTGCCCGATTACTGCCAAATTAGCCTACAACTCCCTTATGTTTTGGAGGTGGGAGGAAGCTGGAGCACCTGGAGAAAACCCATGCAGGTCAAGGGAGAACATACAAACCGCTTGCAGACAATGTTGGATTCAGAGCCGAGTCTCTGGAGCTGTGATTTCATCACGCTAACCGCTACACTAAACATATTCCCAGATGGAATTTATCAACTGCCTCACAGAATCGCACAACAGTGGATCCACTTGGGCAGAACTCTTCTCTTTGTCCTATCAATTCCTCCGCAACTTTAAATTGTGGAAAGTTTTTTCACATTCCGACTTTTGATTAAGGCCCTTCAGCTTGAATTATTAATTCTGTCTCTTTGCTCAAGTGCTGTCTGACCTGTTGGGTGAACATAGAATATTACAGTGCAGTGTAGGCCCTTCAGTCCACGATGTTGTGCTGACCTATATATGTCTACCGAAAAAAAACTAAACCCTATCTACCTCATAACTCTCTATTTTTCTTTCATCCATGTGCCTGTCTAAGAGTCTCTTAAATTCCCACATTGTTCCAGGCTCCGCCACAATCCCTGGAAATGCATTCCAGCCACCTACAACTCTCCCCTAAACTTCTCTTTGTACAGATGTCCTCTGGCATTTGCTACTCCTGTCCTGGGAAAAAAAGTGCTGTCTACCTCATCTACAACTCTCATAATTGTGTAGACCTCTATTAAGTCACTTCTTTGCTCCAAAGAGAAAAGCCCAAATCTGTTAAATTTGCCTCATAAGAATTATTTTCCAATCCAGGCAATATCCTGGTAAATCCCGGCACCCTCTCCATAGCTTCCAGAAATGGGGTGACCAGAACTGAATACAATATTCTAAGTGTGGTCTCAGCAGAGATTTATAGAGCTGCATGTTACCAGCATTTTATGTTGTTATTAAAGGAACCAGTCCTCACGGGCAGGAATCGCCAAGTTTTCATTTTGTTCAGAGGGGGATGAGAGGAGTGTGGGAAGATTGTGGTAGGAGGATACAAATGTTCCAAAGATCTGTGATCACATTGTAAATTCACCTATAATGGTCACCTCCTCTCCAGAAAGTGTTAATTTATGCTGGGCTAAGATGCCAGACAGATACATATTTCAACAATTTGATCAATCTTCAGCTATGAACCTGGGTGTGACAACATGTGGGAAATGAAGTGAAGAATCGCAGACTTTCACTTAACTTCCATATCTGCAACTTTCAATTGAAGGTCACGAAAAGTTATTGTAGACAGCTCACACACCAACTGTCTAGTTTCAAGTCTCAGGCTGGTCTGGTTGGTAAAATTCAGCTTTGTAATTAGTACAGAGATCTGTAGAATAGCCACAAACCAAGACCCTGAAGATTATAACAATATGAAATATTGGTTGCAGAATTACGAGCAACTGCACATCTGTGGATTGTAGAAAAGTTTCACTATTTTTGATAAACGTGGAAGAGTACTGTGTCTAAATGACTTCCAAATCCATAAACTATAAGAGCTAGTGTTGGACCATGAGGAGGAGACCTTCACTAACACTGCACCTCACATTCACCTGAAAGATTTCTTGAGCTGGAATGTCTGCCAGCTTTCAATAATCTGATGAGCTCAACATTTGCCAAAAGAATTTACAAAACATTTTTTTTAAATTTTAATCAGATCCAAAACACATTTTCCGTCACTGGCTGGAGAGCGAGTTCTTCTTTCTTTGGCTTGGCTTCGCGGACGAAGATTTATGGAGGGGGTAAAAAGTCCACGTCAGCTGCAGGCTCGTTTGTGGCTGACCAGTCCGATGCGGGACAGGCAGACACGATTGCAGCGGTTGCAAGGGAAAATTGGTGGGTTGGGGTTGGGTGTTGGGTTTTTCCTCCTTTGCCTTTTGTCAGTGAGGTGGGCTCTGCGGTCTTCTTCAAAGGAGGCTGCTGCCCGCCAAACTGTGAGGCGCCAAGATGCACGGTTTGAGGTGTTATCAGCCCACTGGCGGTGGTCAATGTGGCAGGCACCAAGAGATTTCTTTAGGCAGTCCTTGTACCTTTTCTTTGGTGCACCTCTGTCACGGTGGCCAGTGGAGAGCTCGCCATATAATACGATCTTGGGAAGGCGATGGTCCTCCATTCTGGAGACGTGACCCATCCAGCGCAGCTGGATCTTCAGCAGCGTGGACTCGATGCTGTCGACCTCTGCCATCTCGAGTGAGTTGGGACTTGTACAAATGGGAACCCACTGAAAAGGTAAGAGCTGAAATAAAACATATTATTTCAGGGTGTCTGTGGAGAGAACTCTGATGTGTTAATCAGCAGGAGAGCTAATGTTTCAGCTGGATATCTTTCAATGCTGTCATTTTAATCTTGAATGTTTCCACGTTATCACTTTAAGACAGGGGCTTAACAGATGCTGTGTTAATAAGGCAGGTCTCCCTGAGAGTCCAGCTTTCACTGCAATTGCTGATCATTGTATTTAATTTGAATTTAAGTTCTTGTGAGTCACTCTCTCAGAGGATCTTTACTGAACCCAACACACCAATGACATCATGAAGAAAGCACTTCAATGCCTCTATTTCCTCAGGAGTTTGGAGAGGTTTGGTATGACATTGGAAATCCTGGCAAATTTCTAGAGATGTGTGGTGGAAAGTCTGCTGAAGTCAGGGGACGCCAATACCCCGGAATGTAAAACACTTCAAAAACTAATGGACACCGCCAAAACTCTCCCCACCATCGAGAACTTCTACAGGGAGTGCTGTCATTGGACAGCAGCATAAATCAAGGATTCACATCACCCAGCACATGCTCTGTTCTCACAACAACCATTAGGAAAGAGGTATAAATGCCACAAGACTCACACCACCAGGTTCAGGAACAGCTAAACCATACCATATAACCACTTACAGCACAGAACAGGCCAGTTCGGCCCTACTAGTCCATGCCGTAGCAAATCCACACCCTCCTAGTCCCACTGACCAGCACCCGGTCCATACCCCTCTAGTCCCCTCCTATCCATGTAACGATCCAGTCTTTCCTTAAATGTAACCAATGATCTCGCCTCAACCACGTCTGCCGGAAGCTCATTCCACATCCCCACCACCCTCTGCGTAAAGAAATTTCCCCTCATGTTCCCCTTATAATTTTCCCCCTTCAATCTTAAACCATGCCCTCTAGTTTGAATCTCCCCCTTTCTTAATTGAAAAAGCCTATCCACATTTACTCTGTCTGTCCCTCTCAATCTTCTACGCTCCAGAGAAAAAAGCCCCAGTCTGCACAACCTTTCCCTGTAACTCAGACCCTGAAATCCTGTCAACATTCTCGTGAACCTTCTCTGCACTCTCTCTTTGTTTATATATTTCCTCTAATTTGGTGACCAAAACTGTACACTGTACTCCAAATTTGGCCTCACCAATGCCTTGTACAATTTCATCATAACCTCCCTACTCTTGAATTTAATACTCCGATTTATGAAGGCCAACATTCCAAATGCCTTCTTCACCACACCATCTACCTGAGTATCAGCCTTGAGGGTACTATTTACCATAACTCCTAAATCCCTTTGTTGCTCTGCACTCCTCAATTGTCTACCATTCAATGTATATGACCTATTTAAATTTGCCTTTTCAAAATGCAGCACCTCACATTTATCTGTATTAAATTCCATCAGCCATTTCTCAGCCCACACCTCCAGCCTTCCTAAATCACCTTTTAATCTACAGTAATCTATCTCACTGTCCACAACACCACCAATCTTTGTGTCATCCGCAAACTTGCTTATCCAATTCTTCACCCCTACATCCAGATCGTTAATATATATAACAAATAATAGTGGATCCAGGACCGAACCCTGAGGAACTCCACTAGTCACCGGCCTCCAATTGGACAAACAATTTTCTACCACTACTCTCTGACACCTCCCATCCAACCACTGCTGAATCCATTTCACTACCTCTTTATTTATACCTAATGCCTCCACCTTTTTTCCTAACCTCCTGTGGGGAACTTTGTCAAAAGCTTTACTAAAGTCCAAATAGACAACATCCACAGCTTTCCCTTCATCAACCTTTTTCGTAACCCCCTCGAAGAACTCAATCAGGTTTGTCAAGCATGATCTACCCTTGACAAAACCATGCTGATTACTCCCTATCAATCCCTGTACCTCCAAAAATTTGTAAATAGCATCCCTCAGAACACTTTCCATCAACTTGCCCACCACAGACGTCAGACTTACAGGCCTATAATTCCCAGGTTTGCATTTGGACCCTTTCTTAAACAAAGGAACCACATGCGCCACCCTCCAATCCTTTGGCACCGCCCCCGTGGCCAGTGACATCCTAAATACCTCTGTTAACCCTCCACCAGGTTTAGCACAGCTGGATGGACTAGAAGAGTTTGATGCACCAATGTCCACAAAAATGTGCCACTTGTTGTCTGGCAAACAGCTGCAGGTTTCAAGGTGACTCAGGCCCAGAGCAAGAGGGTCATAGGTTCCTGGACACAGCACTCAAAGTCGTGGTGAAGGAGTGGCAAGGAATCTGCCTTGTCCTCCTCCATGTTTCTCTGCTGGTGTTACAACACTGGGCATCACCTCTGCCTGTTCCTCCTGCAGAAGGCCACCAGCCAGATGTCCAATACCAAGCATTTCCTTCCTCTGGGTACTCCTCAATATGGCTGGGACACACAGCACTCTTCTTTTAAAAGTAAGTTTTCCTGAAAGCCTGTCTTTGCAATGTTCGTAATAACACAATGCTAGAGAAACTCAGCTGGTCAAACAGTGTACTTTTGTAGCAAAGATATAAAAAAAATATATAATCAACATTTCGGGCTTGAGGCCTTCATTAAAGTACGAACAAAATGCAAACCGACACCTGAATCGTACCACACATGTGCCACAAAATATAAATTCTTGTTCTTTAAAGAAGGCTTGCAAAATCAGTGAGGACCCCTACCACCCCACACGCAGCATATACCAGCTACTCCTGTCGGGAAAGAGATACAGCCACAATCACGAGGCTGAGGAACAGCTTCTTCCCACGGGCACCGAGATTGCTGAATGACTCTTGAACGGCTAAAACAGCTCTCTGAGTCTCAACACTTTTCCTGTTAACAAAGGCAACATCAGAGAAACGGGTTATGAGATAACTTTTAAAAGGAAGAAGCAGAGGTAAAGAGAGAGTAAACTAACAGCAACATCGAAACATAGAAGATAGGAGCAGGAGTAGGTCATTCGACCCTTCGAGCCTGCTCCGCCATTCAACGAGATCATGGCTGATCTTAAAGTTCAGTACCCCGTCCCCGCCCTCTCTCCGTAACCTTTAATACCCTTATACTGAAGAAATAGATCTAATTCCCTCTTAAATAGATTTAATGAACCTGCCTCTACTGCCCTCTGTGGCAATGAATTCCACAGATTCACCACCCTCTGGGTATAGAAATTCCTCCTCATCTCGGTCCTAAATGGTTTGCCTATTATCCTCGAACCATGGCCCCGGGTTCTGGATTTTCCCATCCTTGGAAACATCCCATCTGCATCCACTCTGTCCAGTCCTGCCAGAATTTTATATGTCTCTATGAGATCCCCTCTCAATCTTCTAAACTCCAGCGAGTACAATCCCAATTTGCGCAATCTTTCCTCCTACGTCATTCCTGCCATTCCAGGTATCAGCCTGGTGAATCGCCTCTGCACTCCCTCCATTGCAAGAACATCCTTCCTTGGATAAGGTGACCAAAACTGCACACAATACTCCAGGTGGGGTCACATCAAGGCCCTGTACAGCTGCAGTAAGGTATCCTTGTTCCTATACTCAAACCCTCTTGATATGAAGGCCAACATACCATTTGCCTTTTTAACCGCGTGCTATACCTGCATGCTCGTCTTCAGAGACTGATGTACAAGTACCCCTAGGTCTCTCTGCACTTCCCCATCTCTTAATCTATTGCCATTCAAATAGTAATCTGCCCTCTGGTTTGTATTACCAAAGTGGATAACCTCACATTTATCCACATTGTAGTGCATTTGCCATGGATCTGCCCAGTCCCTCAATTTATCCAAATCACACTGGAGCTTCCTGACCCCCTCTTCCGTGCACACAACCCCTCCGAGCTTAGTGTCATCTGCAAATTTGGAGATATTCCATCCAATCCCCTCATCCAGATCATTAATGTAAATTGTAAACAGCTGGGGTCCCAGTACAGATCCCTGTGGTACCCCACTGGTCACCGCCTGCCACTCAGAAAACGAGCCATTTATCCCAACTCTCTGTCTTCTATCTGCCAGCCAGTTCTCAATCCACATCAATACTTTGCTCCCAATCCCATGAGCCTTGATTTTGGAAGCCAGTCATTTATGCGGGACCTTATCGAAGGCCTTTTGGAAGTCCAGGTACATCACATCCACTGGCTCTCCCCCATCTATTTTACCTGTCACCATCTCAAAGAATTCCAATAGATTTGTCAAGCACGATTTACCTTTTGTAAATCAATGTTGACTCCATCCGATCCCTTCTCTGCTAGTCATATTCTCCGCTATTACATCGAGTCCACGCTGCTGAAGATCCAGCTGCGCTGGGTGGGTCACGTCTCCAGAATGGAGGACCATCGCCTTCCCAAGATCGTGTTATATGGCGAGCTCTCCACTGGCCACCGTGACAGAGGTGCACCAAAGAAAAGGTACAAGGACTGCCTAAAGAAATTTCTTGGTGCCTGCCACATTGACCACCGTCAGTGGGCTGATATCGCCTCCAACCGTGCATCTTGGCGCCTCACAGTTCGTCGGGCAGCAACCTCCTTTGAAGAAGACCGCAGAGCCCACCTCACTGACAAAAGGCAAAGGAGGAAAAACCCAACACCCAACCCCAACCAACCAATTTTCCCCTGCAACCGCTGCAACCGTGTCTGCCTGTCCCGCATCGGACTTGTCAGCCACAAACGAGCCTGCAGCTGACGTGGACATTTACCCCCTCCATAAATCTTCGTCCGCGAAGCCAAGCCAAAGAGAACATCCTTAATAATGAATTCCATCATTTTGCCCACTACTGATGTAAGGCTCACCGGCCTATAATTCCCCGCTTTTTTTCTACCCGCCTTTTTAAATAGTGGGGTAACATTAGCTACCCTCCAATCCATGGGTACTGATCCTGAGTCTATCGAGTTCTGGAAAATAATTCTTAAAGCATCTGCTATCTGAATGGCCACTTCCTTAAGTACCCTAGGATGTAGATTATCAGGCCCTTGGGATTTATCTGCCTTCAATCCCATCAATTTCCCCAAGACCATGTCCTTAGAGATACTGATTTCTTTCATTTCCTCCCTTGCATTAATCTCTATGTTTCCCAACATCCTTGGGAGGT
The DNA here is from genome assembly GCF_036971445.1 of Narcine bancroftii. Classification (NCBI taxonomy): domain Eukaryota; kingdom Metazoa; phylum Chordata; class Chondrichthyes; order Torpediniformes; family Narcinidae; genus Narcine; species Narcine bancroftii. The sequence continues at coordinate 16,244,714 of NC_091470.1, read as the reverse complement.
TATTTGTATCCTCTCTTGTAAAAACAGAACTAAAGTAAGAATTTAATTGGTCTGCCATTTCTTTATTCCCCATTATATATTCCCCTGATTCCGACTGCAAGGGACCTACTCTGGATTTCACCAGTCTTTTCCTCTTGACATATCTATAAAAGCTTTTGCAGTCGGTTTTTATATTTGCCGCAAGCTTACTTTCGTAATTTATTTTTGCTCTCTTGATTAATCCCTTTGTCCTCCTTTGGTGCATCTTGAACTGCTCCCAGTCTTCAGTTCTGGTACTTTTTTTGGCCAATTGATATGCTCTCTCTTTGGACCCAATGCTGTCTCTAATTTCCCTTGTTATCCATGGTTGAGTCACCTTTTTTGGTTTATTTTTATGCCAAACCGGTATAAACAATTTTTGCAATTTCTCCATTAGATCTGTGAATGCTTTCCATTGTCTATCCACAGTCAACTCCTCCATAAACACCACCCAATCAATCTTACTCAACTCCCGTCTCATACCATCATAATTCCCTTTATTTAAATTCAGGACCTTAGTCTCGGTTTTAATTTCTTCGCTCTCCATGTCGAGTGAGAATTCGATCATATTGTGATCGCTCCTACCCAAAGGGCCTCGTACAACAAGATTGTTAATTAGCCCCTTATCATTGCATAATACCCAATCTAAAATGGCCTGTTCCCAAGTTGGTTCCTCGACATATTGGTCTAGATAACCGTCCCGTAAACATTCAAGGAATTCCTCCTCCTCTGTATTTTTACCAATTTGACATCAAAGAGAACCAAAAGTCTCTGCGAAGCAGACAAATGGAGAATTTAAAAGGAAGAAGGAGCTACTTAGGGATCAAAGTGGAGACATAAACGTTGAACCCAATAATACTTTGAGGAACTGGACCTTGTGCCCACAATATCAACACCAATATGCAATAGGCAGAGGTATTTTATGGGAAAGATGGAATCAAGGACGAGAGTGTCTACATCGGGGTAATTGAGACAGAACATCCAGCGTTACAGCACAGGACAGGTCATTCAGTCCATAGTGTTGGGCTATCCTATACATACCTACTCCACAACAATCTACCCCTTTCCTACCTCACACCCATAACTCTCCATTTTTCTTACATCCATGTGCCTGTCGAAGAGTCTTTTGAATGCCCCAATTGTATCAGCCTCTACCATCAGCCCCGGCAATGCATTCCAGACTCTCTGTGTAAAAAAAACTTACCTCTGATCTTTCCCCTAAGCATTCCTACAAAAGCTCTAGAGATTTTGGATAGGCTAGAAAATTATATAAATGGAGGTTCTGGAAAGACTGGTTATCCTTAAATTATGTTTGTCACGAGGTCTGTATGGGGCACAAACTGGGTTAATGAGTCCAAAGTAAGTAAAAATTACGGAGGTATAGTCTAGAGCAGCCATTCTCATAGGGGCATAGCCAACCCCCCTCTCCCCTCCTCCTTAGGTCCACCACAGTACATTTAAGGGTGGACACAGACTGAAATCATAAAATATTTTGTATGTTTTCATGTCATCAGTGGGAGAGAAGAACAGAAGAAACCAACTAAACTTGTCTGCTTCACAGGGAAGTGGCCATAAACTTTGAGAAGAGGCCTAAGGGGGGTCATAGCTGAAAAAAAGGTTGAGAATGGCTGCTTTAGAATCTCCCAAAGTTCTTTAGATATGGCGGCTGCATCAAAGCAAGAACTGCAAATGTTAAACTCTTGTTCAAAACCATAACGGAAGCAGAAACCCAGCAATTACAGACCAAATTATTTAACCTCAGTGGTGGAGAAAGCTTCATGAAACAATAATCTGAAACAAAATTAATAGGCACACTGAAAAGTGTGGATTAATAAAGAAAACTCAGGCCAGATTTCTAAAAGACAAATCATGCATAACTAACTTGAGTGAATTTTTTGTCGAGATAACAGACAGGGAATGTGATTAATGGGCTGAATTGCTTCCTAATGTACTGTAACTATCCATTGATTTGTCAGTTTGTTTTCACACAATCCTATTTTTCTCTTGGTAATTTTAAGTGGCACCATCGAGTAGTCTTAAATTACATGGCTGATCCTATTGAGCATTTATGCATACATCTCCAGACCTCCAGCAGGGACACATTTAACTCATGGTTAGCAAACAGTGACAAAAAAAATTGACAAACATTTCAATAACAGCATACCCTGAGATCTTGGGGTTTTTTAGGCAATTTTGAAAACAGATTGAGAAGTGAAGGAATTATTGGAAGAGCTATTCATACTGGCGCAAACAAAAAAAAGTTGGATCTTAATTACTTCCTTCTTTGAAGCCTCGTGATCTGGCCGTCGCAAGAGTTTGTACACGAGTCAATGCATAAACATTAACCAAGGACACAAACTGCAAATTGGAGGAAGAACACCTCATGTTCCGACTGGGTCCCCTCCATCGACTTCACCGGTTTCTGTTAGTCTCTCCCCTCTATCCCTATTTCTCCTTTCCTCTAACTCTCTCTCTCTCTCCCCCCCCCTTTCCCTCTGTCTTCATTCCTCTAGCTCTGCATTCACAGAGCCACATACCTACCCTGATCAATTCTCACCTTTCCTCTCCTGTCCTCCTACCCATGTCCAGTTTTGTCTGTTGTTCTATCCTCCTCCCCTGCCTTTTTTATCCCTCTCCCTAGCTCTTTAATTCAGGTGCCTGCCTGCTTTTCATTCATACCCTGAAGAAGGGCATAGGTGCGAAACATCAGTTATACATCTTTGCCTCCTATGGATGGATGCTGTGAGTTCCTCCAGCAATTCTGCATTTTTATTATGAACAACAACCAAATCTGGATT